>NC_134093.1:45079035-45383410 GCF_000715075.1 Nicotiana tabacum | reverse complement strand
AAGTTCCAGTTGTTGAACCTGTAGTTGAGTTGGATGAAGAAGATGAGCCTGATTCTACTTTGCAAGAAAAGACATCAGCACAAAAGAGGAAGGTTGTTAAACCCACCAGTGCACCTACCAAATCTAAGAAAGCTAGTAAAGGAAAGAGAAAGAAGGTATGCCTGCAGTGGTTGATAAGCTCACTGAGTTCAGGAACAGAAAATTGCTGAATGGGAAAATTCTTGCAAACACTAATGAGAAATTGATGGCTTAGTTAGTTGAAAAACTTGAGCTACAGGAATGGAGACACATGTTTGTTAAGGCATTCCCTCCTGTGTGTGTGCCTGCTATGGTGGAGTTCTATGCCAACTTCCAATTTGATGGCAAAGTGGTCAAGAGTTCTGTAAGAGGGTTTGAGATGGAGTTTGATGCTGAGGAGCTTAGGATGCTACTTAATATTCCCTCTTTAGGTTTTGACAATTACTTAGAAAAAAAAAATGGCCAGCCATAGACAATGATGTGGACACAGAAATTGTGGTCACAAAGAATTTCTCTCAGAAGTTTGAGTTAGATGCTCCCCATAAGGTGTACATGACTGATATAATCCCCTTTCACAAGCTACTGTTTCACTTTGTGAACTCTTGCATACTTCGTAGATTTGAATGGAGGCATGAAGATACTCTTCTAGACATGACTGTGATGAAGTACTTGACACTGGTAGAGCTATCAATCTCCCTAGCTTGATGATTCAGCACATGGCAAGGGCTGCAGACACTTCCAAGCCTACGCATGCTATGCCTTATGGCTTCATGTTGACTGAGCTATTTGACAAGCCCAATATTGCCTTGCCTGAACTTAAGTTTGGAAAATCACAATGATGTTTTGGATGTTGTTACCCTAGAGCAGTGTGGCTATGAGGAGATCAAGTCTAGGGGAACAACAAGTTTTGCTATTCTACCTGGTAGCAGCAGGGAAGCAGAGCTCACTAAAAGGTTAGAGTTAGCTCTTGAGGAGAATGCCAAGCTTCGAGAAGACAATGATGAGTTAAGAAAACAAACCAGACATCTTAGGGAGGAGCTTAGAAGGGACAAAGAGGCTCATGACCAAAAGATTGCCACCCTTTTGAAAGCCTTGACTCCCTCCTCTTCTCACCTTTGACCTTGGTCCTTCACCCCATGACTTCAGCTTGGTTTGTTAACCCAATGGTACTTTACTTCTTGTTTCGTTTATTCTAGTTTTGAGTAGTTTGTAGGATGTTTAGTATATTTTACGCTAATGTTTTGAGTCAAGGCCCTGAGCTTAATTTGGCACTACTAAATGAATTCTCTTATAATATTTTAATGCTTCGCACATGGTTATATCATCTGTTTAGTTTATTTGCTTTGATAATTCTTGAGCTTGTGTTGTAGCCTAAATGGCCATGAATATTTCATTAACTGTGTTTAGTCTGCCTAACATTTTTTTGTTTTGTTTTCGATGATGCCAAAAGGGGAAAGATACAATTTAAGGTCGGTGTTGATGTTGGTGTTGATGTGCCTGTTTCTGTGCTTGTTGTACATATGTTGTACTTACTCTGGTCATAGTATGGTGATATGAGGTGATTACCTTATTTTAATGTGCACAAAGTTTGTCATCATCAAAAAGGAAAAATTTGTTGAGTATTGAGGTTTTGATGATTCACAAAGTTTGTTCGAAGAAATACTCTAAGAGCCAGGTCCTCAACGTAGCTGCTTTACTACTCTAAGAACCAGCTCCTCTAGGTTGATGATTGCATGTTCTTGCAAGACAGTAACTTTATCTCAAGTTACCCAAGTCCGAGTTTGTTGAAAGATGACTGCTAAACATGATAAGGGTTGTTACCCAAGAAGATACGCGTGCATAAGCGAGAGGCAAGAGTACCAAGAATTGTGGAGTCCTTGTAGCAGTAGGAGTCCTATCAAATGAGAAGCTGACTACGCATAGGGCTCCTAAAATATCTCGGAGTCCATGGAATTTAAATACTATCTTTTTGGACTGCTAAGATCATCCTTTTGCACATCAACTGAAGAAGTATATTTTCTATACTCAAGTCGAGTACTAGTATTGTGTTCTTCTTGAGTCAGTCTAGTAAATGTATTTTAGGAAATCGAGTTGTAATCAAAGTGTCATATACAATCAGTGTGTTGGAGTGAGTGTTTGATTTTGCAAGTTAGAGTAACTTGTAAATCAAATAGTTGAAGTAGGAGAACAGGAGAGTATTGAGTTACAGATTTATAATCGATACATTTGGCTCATTGTTCAAGTGAAGTTGAAGCTAAAATTCTACGTGGTAGGTCGTGATTTTTTTACACCTTTTGAGCTGAGTGATTTTCCACGTAAAAATTATTGTGTTTACTTTACTGCTTATTTTACTTTACGCTAAGGAGTAAGGTAACGAACCAAGTTGTTTAGTAATTCATAAAGGCAATCAATCTAACAGTTGTTCTATCGAACAATAACCTTAAATAATGCATATTTAGGGTTGTATTCAACATATATATACATCTGAGGTTGTATTTAATATATGTGCATCGATTCAGACTTAGTATAAATATGTTATATTTTTTAAAATGAGCGCATCCGCATTCATTTGCATTTTGAATATAGATCTGCACATCATCTTATATAAGACCTTATTACATGGGGCGAGTATTGAAATAATACAAAAATGAAGATAGCTGATTTGCTTTTTTAAAAATTTGAGGGCGAGACAGATAAGAGAAAAATCCACCTGTGAGATATCTGAGACCATTGACGAGTATATGTGTTAATTTGGTACACCACTTAAACACTAGAGGGGGAGGGTGACTAGTATCTTGATAGATTTTTAATCTATTATAAAATTTTACCTATTAAAACTCCCAACTGTTGAACTTACACACAAGGAACAGATTCTATGTAGTGGTGCAACTTACTCCTACAAGAAGTAAAGTGTGGAATTGCTTCTAGAATAAGCTAACTTTGATTGTAGCAATTATCTTGAAGGTAACTCTCGCCTAAAGTAAACATTCTTTCTGAAAATCAACTCACAATATTGGTTCTAGAATAAGCGAATAAGGTTACAACTCAAGAACACCTACTACAAGATCTAGATAAACTAAATAACTGAAAGAAACTTCAATTATAAGGCTGGGTTCTTCAATTTGATCTATCTCTTGCTCAACAGGAATTGCTTCTTGCTTTTCTTTCTCAATGCTCTCAATGTTGGTTATAAGAAGGCAATCTCAAAAATATATATAACATAAGGTTAGCAACATAGATTAGAGATAAACATGAAAATTATAAAGGATCTCCTAACCCAACGAAAAATATACTTTTTTCCTTAAAATAAACTCTAATTAAACTTGGACTCCACGTTAACAATATGCTCCAAGATCCTCTATTATTTGAGCGGTTGTTAGGTCATATTGCACAAAAATATAAAATTTTATTCAAAGTGAATCCTACGACTATTGTGATTAAGTGCTAACGCCTATTGTGATTAAGTGCTAGGCACTATACTAGAACCAATTAGCAGAACTAACAATGTGCAAGTTGGTTTCAAGGTTTAAACATTTTCTTTCATCTCCTTATAATGTTATCTTTGTCTCTTTCTCTTTTCTTTTTCTTTTTCTTTTTGCTTATTTGTTTTGGTGACCAACAATCATTTCCCAAAAGCATATATGAAATAAGACTTCAAAGCTGAGAGGCCAGAAATACTAGAAGTCTATATTATGGATTCACGATCAAATTAATACATGTTTTGGTTTAGGTTCTCTGTGTTGAACAATGTTGCGTGGACTTTTCAAAATGTTACCGCGCCCGTGTCGGATTCTTTAAAAATACATTATTTTTGAAAGATCCGACACGCACCCGGCTACATTTTCGAAGAGTCCGAGCAACATAGGTGTTAATGACTGATCTCTTAGAAGGTAACTATGAGTATATATATATATATATATATTATCAATTGATAACAGGGTACGCATACAAATGATAAATGACCTACTATTACAAGTTAAATTTTATAAATACTATAAATCCGATTAATATCTTGGATTCAATTAAAGTAAAAGTTTGCCGGGAGTCTTTTGCTTTGGTCTCAAGAGACCAAACTGAATTTGTTAAATTCAGTTCAGTTTACACTGAAAAATCAAAAGATTTGATATCTTTGTACTCACGAATTCTCTGATAGGTTTTTAGGTAAGAAGAATCTACATGTAGATCTGCATGACCAATCAAGAAAAGTTCATTTATTTGTGATACATCATTCAAGTGAGAAATGTTTTCCACTTTTGCAAAAGTGAGATAAATTTCTGAATAGCAGAAAAGAAATTTCTAGAGAGCAAGAAAAGTGCCACTTTCTGAAAAAGAAAAGATTTTTTTTGGCTATGGTTACTTTTGTCAGCCTTACCTTAAAGGGTAAAATAGCTGCAGTTGTAGAGCTACTTGTCCCCCCGTTTTGGGGTACCCCCAAAGCTTCAATGTAAATCATATCAACGCCAAGAAATTTGCTACGTCACTACTAGAAATTCGGTAAAAACCGACCAAAAAAACCGACCAACGTTAATCGGTAATGGCAAAAAACCGACCAAAACGCGATCATTTACGTGTGGACGGTATTTTTGTGGTCGGAAAGGAATACCGACCAAAGTTGGTCGGAAATTACCGACCAACTTTGGTCGGTCAATTAAATTCAAAAAAAAATATTGCAAAAAAAACCGACCAAAGTTGGTCGGTATTTTAATTATGTAAGTCGGTTTTTCAATTATGTAAAAAAAAATTTACCATCTGGGAATCGAACCGGGGTCTGTACTGTGGCAGGATACTATTCTACCACTAGACCATTTGTACATTTTATTTTAAGACTGTCTTTTATTTGATTTATACTCTTTAATTGTATTTTCGCACAAAAATAACCGACCAAAGTTGGTCGGTTTTATTAATATTAATTTTTATTTATATTAATTGAAAAACCGACCAAAGTTGGTCGGTTTCTTGAAACATAAATTTTGCGGGACTCAAAGATAATTTCCCGCATTTTTGCGCCAAAGAAAACCGATCAAAGTTGGTCGGTTTCGTAAAAAAAAAAAAAAAAAATATTTTGAAAAACCGACCAACTTTGGTCGGTTTTTTTACCGACCAAAATTGGTCGATCGACTTTGATCGGTTTTTGCCGAATTTCTAGTAGTGCGTGTCATTGTAATGGGCCTAAAGATGGATTCAAGATCAAAAGTTATTATTATTAGTTTGAGTCAATTCTCTAAAAGGTCATTTAAGTTAGTGACATTACGGAGTAAAGTTATTTATCTTTATTTTAGGACTATAAAGTCATTTATGTTAGCACTAGATCAGCAATGACGAATCAATTGATTTAATATTGGCATCGCTCTTTCCTTTGTCCTTCCTCCCAAATTTTGCCCTCTCACTAATGGTTACTCCCGATCCAAAGCTATAATTAGATTAAAATCGTAAAAACATAAGCTTGTAATATAGCTAGACCAAATTCAATAAATGGAGTCCGGTAATAACAAAAAGAGTTTGAGCTCTTTTTTTTTGGTTGACCTTTAGCCACGCGCGGCGGCTATGCGCATGTGTCCCAAAGTGACGTATATTTTTTGGTAATGGGTATACTCGAGAGAAAAGGTTTGGAATTCAACCTCTCCTTATACGCTCTAAAAAGGGGTCATGGACTCCTTTTTTCGAGGGTTCAATGTTACTATTGTAACTTCGGCCAACACATAATCAAAAGATAGAATGGCCCATTGGCGATTTCTGATGTGAATTCGGTGGGTCGTCCCTTTGTGGCTAAATGCTTAGTGTGCCAGCTGGTTAAGGCGAGCACCAGAGACCAGCAACACCCTTACAGCCATTTCAGATACCACAGTGGAAGTGGGACGAGATAGCCAAGGACTTTATCTCTGGATTGCCGAAGACTACGAGGCGAGAATAAGATCGGTTCTATTAAGAACATGTCATATTGATGACCAAGAAAAGTCTTCTAAAGAAGCAAGTTTCAACGCTCTACCGACCGACGAACACCCCAAGAACTGATATCAGGAAATTCACGTTACCTGCAAGAAATTATCTTCAAAAATTCTCTATTAATCTTTACAACTTTATATTTTCAGTCTTCCCTTAAATACCAGCTCGTTGAGATTTTGTTGACAAATATTTATATACTAGGTATTCGATGCTCGTGGTGAGCACGGGCCCAACAATTTGAGCTAGACTTTATTACCATTATTTGTACTGTGAGAGGAACAATCAGAGCAAACTATACTACATGGCCTCGCTTCGAACCAACTTCATGTTGGCCTTTTCTTTTAAGAGTATCATAGGTCTTTTCCTTTTCCTCATCCTCTTGGGTGAAATTGTATCATAAAAGAGCAAGCTTCAAAACAATGTTCAATTGTCAAATTATATCAACCGTTATAGATGATAACATATATATTACTTTTAGTTGCAAAAGATCCAAAAGGTGAAAAAATCTTACCGTTTTTTAATGCAGTGAAGTAACTCAAGAAGTGCCAAAGTTAGATACATCCTGCAAGTTCCAAAAAAGCTAATAGGTGTAAACATTTGTTTTTAATCATGTATATTGCAGATACATTATCTTCAGAACATCAGTTGTTCTTTTCTTCAAATTTCTATCGTAGCATATGAGAAATCATTTCCATCTTCCGTTTCTCCATTTAGAGATTAGAAATATATAACTTCCTTGATATGTCTTGGTATTAGGTAGGTCTCGCTACCATTTCAGCACAATCAAAAGTTTATCGAAATATAATACTTTTGCATATTGCACATTAGGATGTTGAATCAATGCTTTGCTACTACTACCCAATCAATCAATAGTAATAAAAAAAACTTATATGTAAGAGCCCTCTACTTCTCTCAATTATACATCTAGTGGCAACAAGTTGCGATTGTATAGTGCAATAGTTGTTGTCTGTTGACATTAGTAAAAACTCAAATGGAGAACGATCAAGGTGCTGTAGCGTCCGTATTACTTCCCAACATAAGATTGATCCACGAAACATGAATTTACAAGCCTGAATCAAGAAAGCTTAACATCAAAACTTCTCTGATCAGGATGTCTTGGTTTTATGTCATGATATATTATAATTGATCTGATTCCTTCATGCGGGTGAATAATCGCTGGGATAGCAAAGGAAATATGTTATAGCTGGTTGATCAGCCATACCTTTTCGCAGCCTCTGGCTATCATTGTTCTCTGCTTCAGAATTACGCTCGCACATCTCTTCCTATAACATGCATTTCTCGCAATATCGAATCCCCCAACTCAATACTAAATCATAAACCTGATGCTTGGAACTTAGTTAACAAAGAGACATCTGGACATACTCATTACACATAATATTTCTTTGAAGAGTACAGTGACAATGATGCTGGACCATCTCAGTTAGCATTTCGTTCATTCATTTACTGAATGCATCTTTTCTTTTCCAGGAATCTGTATATATGCAGGAAGAAATTTAACCTTTTTAACCTTGTTTAGTGGATGTAAAATTAAACTAAATATATAAATAAAGAAATACGAAGGCATAATTGAAATGTTAAGAGGCTAATAAATATTTGTAAAATCCAAACAAGCTATGAAATATATGCTGCAAAAAGAATAAAGGTAACGGACTGCATAAATAACAATAGCAGTGGGTTAGGAATTTAGCGATTGTGTGATTAATTTATCTTAATATCAATCATTCAAGATATTAAGTGAATTAATAAATTACTAAATCAGATGAGCTATTAAGAATGGTAAATTGATACATGAAACAACTTCGTATTAAATACAAACTTGTACATAAGGAGCACACATGGGATATTAATACTTCAATACTTCAAGACACTCTACGAGCAGATTATATTTATTTAGTTAAAAGGCCCTCAAGTACATGTAATATGAAAGAAGTTAAAGAATATGAGAGCACAATTACGACCGATAGATAATTAAACTTATATTGAATGAATTTTCTAGTAATTATGTCTAAAAGAATTATTTCACTGGATATATGTAACCCAAATAAAACGTGTATATTCACAGTTCTTCGAATAAAGTAGAAACCAAAAGAAATCTATGCTAAAATCTGAAGGGTCAATTTTGCCATGAAATCACAGAATAAGAAATGGCAATATTCTTCTCTAACAAGGTACAAACAATTACCCTAAAGACTCAAGAGTAGAAACTAAATAATAGCCATTAGCTTTAAAAATCAATATTTTCGAAAACCAATATGGTAAATCAAAAAATCCAAATAAGAAATTCGTTTGATTCGATTATTTCATAATAAATTGAATTAAACAATAGTCTGATTAAGTGGTAACAGATAAATGTGGGTCAATTTTTGAATTATATAAAATATTATGTAGAAATAATTAGAGATAAGAACATCGAACCTACCGAGGAAACGATGAAATGGGTTCTCTAGTGTTCGAGCGAAACAAAGTTACTCACTCGAATATTGTATACGGTTGAATCCGGGCCCACCCGATTCCACTATTTGACCGAGATCGGGAGGTTGCATCGAAGGACGGCCTCATAACGGAATAGATTAAATCACGAGGATAAGGTACTGAGTTCAGAATCGAGGTACCTGTCGAGATCGAGGCTAGTAGCGATCGAAGCCAAATGAGACAGACATCGAGCAAAATCGAAGATAGCACAATAATATAAAGGCGAGATATCCGTGACTGGTCTAGGATCATGGTGTAAATCTCGGAACGGATCAAATCTGAAACGGTTAATTAGCTAATCATGAGATTTTATTCTGTAATTAGAATTATACCATAAGTGGAATTTCTCTGCTATATAAAGGGGGGTTCTAATCATTTGTAAAGAACATTGTTCACAGATATAAAAGTAATATAATACTCTTTCTCGTTTATACTATTGTTCATCGGCTTGTTATATTCTAATCGTTCTTGCATCAACCAGTTCAAGGGTATCCAAATTCGAGGGTTGAGTTCCATTCCAACACTGGTTTGCTTCACTTTATAGTTTATTTATGTTATTAATCTTCATATTTATCAATTGGTACTAAGTGAAATCAAGTCTCCTTAGAACCTTATTATAAGTTTAATTATTATCCAATTTTAAGGGTAAACAGTTTGGCGCCCACCGTGGGGCCAAGGATAATAGTGATTGCTTAATACTGATTCCGATAACACACACTGCTTTACACTTGTTCTCGTAAGAATCTTTATTTTCAGGATAAACATGTCAAATTCACAAGCAGCGCCTACACATGATGATAATGGCCTCGGATTTCACGAGAAAATGACAATATGCCGCCCCAGGAATCGAGATGCCTCAGGCTGACCTCGAGAGAGTACCAATTGCAAATCCCGTCGATGTCAGTTCACATGTCGCCCTAAATGCAAATTTAGGCGTTGATCCCGAAGGTAGTGTACGTAGGGAAGTTCGATCAGGTGGTCGAGGTACGTAGGGCAGAAGATGATGGTGGAGTTAGCCTTCAATTGATATTCGAAATATTACAAGCTCAACAAGCCGTTATAGCGAAACTACAAAATCAACACCGAACACTGAGTAGGATCGAACAAGAAGTCATCCACAGGACCGAGCCTGTGCCGGAAAGGTCGAATGCCAACGAATCGGGGACTAGCCCCGCCATTATGAAAATGCTCGAGGAGCTCACTAAACGGATTGAATCGGGAGAAAAGAAAATCGAGGCAAATGACAAGAAAGTAGAGACATACAACTCCCGGGTTGACCAAATACCGGGGGCACCGCCGATTCTAAAGGGTATGAATTCAAAGAAATTCGTACAGAAGCCTTTTTCTCCAAGTGCGGCTCCGAAACCCATTTTAAAGAAATTTCGAATGCCATAAATTCCTAAGTACAATGGGACCACCGACCCTAATGAGCATGTCACTTCTTATACATGCGCAATAAAAGGGAATGACTTGGAAGACGATGAGGTTGAATCTGTTTTATTGAAGAAATTTGGAGAAACCTTGTCGAAAGGAGCAATGATATGGTATCAAATTGAGGGATCGAAATCAACCCCGATAAGCTCAAGACAATCGAATAGATCATAGTTGTGGACAATATTAAGGCCGTACAAAGATTAACAGGGCGCATAGCCGCCCTAGGCCGATTCATCTCGATGTCTTCGAATATAAGTCACAGGTTCTTCTCACTGCTCAAAAAGAAGAAGAATTTTGCATGGACCCCGAAATGCCAACAAGCATTGGAAGAATTAAAGCGGCACCTCTCAAGCCTGCCACTGCTTCATACTCCGAAAACGGACGAGCAACTCTACTTGTACTTAGCAATCTCGAAAATAGCGGTAAGCGGGGTCCTAGTTCGAGAAGAGAAAGGTACGCAATTTCTTGCCCTAATAAACGCCTCTATGAAATTAAAATCATATTTTCAGTGTCACCCAATCTGTGTGGTAACTACTTATCCCCTTCGCAATATTTTGCATAAGCCCGAACTTTCGGGCCGATTGGCCGAATGGGCCGTCGAGATCAGTGGGTACGATATCGAGTATCGACCCCGAACGGCCATCAAGTCTCAAATCTTAGCAAACTTCATCGCCGACTTTACGCCCGCCCTCATACCCGAGGTCAAAAAGGAACTATTATTAAAGTCGAGTACATCATCAGGGGTGTGGACCCTCTTCACAGATGGCGCTTCGAACGTGAAGGGGTCCGAGCTAGGCATCGTTTTGAAGTCACCCACGGGTAATACAATTAGACAAGCTATCAGAACTTCCAAGTTAACTAACAATGAGGCCGAGTATAAGGCCATGATTGCAGGTCTCGAGCTAACTAAAGGTTTGGAAGCAGAGGTCATCGAGGTCAAATGTGACTCCCTGCTTGTGGTAAACCAAGTCAACAGAACCTTCGAGGTTCGAGAAGATCGAATGTAGAGGTAAATGGCCAAACTACAGGTGACTCTACATCGGTTTAAAGAATGGACCCTACAACATGTGCCTCGAGAACAAAACAGCGAGGCCGATGCCCTTGCAAATTTGGGGTCATCAATCGAAGACAATGAGATTAGCTCGGGGACTGTCATACAACTTTCAAGGTCTATAATAGAAGAAGTCCACGCCGAAATCAACTCTATAAGTCTGACCTGGTATTGGAGGAACAAATATATCGAGTACCTAAAGAACGGGAAGCTTCTATCAGATCCTAAGAAATCGAGGACTCTACGTACGAAGGCCGCACAATTCACATTGGCCGGAGATGGAACACGTTATAAAAGGATGCTCGATGGACCATTGGCAATATGTTTGGGACCATGAGATACCGACTACGTCTTACGAGAAATCCACGAGGGCACCTGCAAAAATCATTTCGGTGCCGAATCATTGGTTCACAAAGTCATCAGAGCAGGATACTATTGGACCGATATAGAAAAGGATACAAAAGTGTTTGTTCGAAAGTGTGAAAAATGTCAAAGGTATGCGCCGATGATTCACCAACCCGGAGAGCAACTCCACTCAGTCTTATCCCCATGGCCATTCATGAAATGGGGAATGGATATCGTCGACCCACTACATCGGCCCCAGGTAAAGCTAAATTTATTTTGTTTATGACTGACTATTTCTCTAAGTGGGTTGAAGCACAAGCTTTCGAGAAAATTAGAGAGAAATAAGTCATAAACTTCATTTGGGACTACATTATATGCCGATTCGGGATGCCTGCCGAGATCGTATTGCGACAATGGAAAGCAATTCGTTGGCAGCAAAATGACAAAGTTTCTCGAAGATCACAAAATAAAAAGGATCATGTCGACGTCGTATCATCCTAGTAGGAACGGACAGGACGAATCAACAAACAAGACCATCATTCAAAATCTAAAGAAAATATTGAACGACGCTAAGGGAAAATGGAGAGAAATATTGCCCGAAGTCCTTTGGGTATATCGAACAACGTCAAAATCTAGTACGGGGGCAACAACGTTCTCTTTAGTATATGGTGCCGAAGCTCTAATCCCGGTTGAAGTCAGGGAACCTAGCGTCAGGTTTCGATATGCAACAGAAGAATCAAATCATGAGGCTATGAATACAAGCCTGGAATTGCTAGATGAAAAACGGGAAACCGCCCTCGTTCGAATAGCCGCACAGAAACAACGGATCGAAAGGTACTACAATCGAAGAGCCAATCTTCGATACTTTAAAATCGGTGACTTTGTTCTGAGGAAGGTCACCCTCAATATCGAGACCCAAATGAAGGAAAACTTGGCCCGAACTGGGAGGGACCGTATCAGGTCCTCGATATCATTGGAAAGGGATCTTGCAAACTTGGCACGATGAACGGTGAACAATTACCAAACAATTGGAACATATCACTCCTCAAACGATATTACTACTAAGGTACGACCTTCTCCATTTTCGTTTATATTTTATACTAACCATTTGCAGGTGTTTAATCGAACACACCAAAGGATTCTTCAAATATAAAGTTCTCAGGAATGAAAGAACGCGTTGTACTCTTTTTCCCTTGGACCGGTTTTCGTCCCAAATGGGTTTTTCCGACGAGGTTTTTAACGAGGCAACCATTGTTCGTGCTAACTTAGAGAAATTCAACAGTATCCGAGGCTCCTTTACATTCAACCTCGAATACTGGGGGAATCACCCTCAGATAGTTACAAGAAAAATACTTCGTGTCGACAGGATCTCGATAGGCAAATTTTGTAAAGGACCGAACGGTCAAATGAACCGTGTCCATGTAGATTACTCGATCCCTAATGGCAAAACATGTACGCATGTATAATCTATTGAAAGAAGTATTTTTCCTCACCAGATGCTCCATGCCCTAGAGAAATTTATACTTTACAATTTCATACATATGATCTATTGTGGAAACTGGCTTAAGGGCCGATCACAACTGAAGTTCAAACAATTTACCCTATACTCGGGGATTGCCGTCCAAACAATTGACATGATCGAATTACTAAACCTCAAAATCGTAAGACCTTAAAAAGGCAATCCTCGATTTTATAGGCCACGAACACCCCACTCGGGGACTAACACTTCAAACGAGTTCGATGTATAATAGGGAAACAAGCCTAAGAGGCAAATCCCAAACTGAAGGCTACAACCAAATTAACACGGTTCGGAGACGTCCGAATTCCGTTATAAAACAGGCCTTCAAATATTCTCATAAACCAATTAAAAAAGGCAACCCTTGGCTGAATTACTAAGGGTCTCGATAATATCAACCCCCGAAAAACTCTAAGGGGTATCGAATTATTCGAACTCTCGGACAATATTGTGCTAAGACATAACAAAGCAAAGGATTTCGATAACATCAATCCTCGAAAAACCTAATGGGTACAAATTTTAACACCAATCCTCGAAAAACCTAATGGGTACAAATTTTTATGATTAATTCTTTCAAGCCGAAAAAGGGGAAAAGCCATTCTTTAGAGGCCATATCGGCCTAATTCAAGAGCCTAAGGGCCATTTTATTTTTTGAGTTCGAGAAATCGTCCATACTCAACTAAAACCTAAGGGTCACTCTACTTCGAGTTCGAGCAAGTACTCCCTCGATTTTAAAGACTACACTGGTCCGACTTCGGTCTAGTTGCCTAAAGTCCCAAACTTGTGAGCAAAATCTCCATAAGGCATAAAGGCATGAATGAAATAGAATTTTCACGAGGCAGGAAATAGAATAAAGACAAGTCAAAAATAAAAAAGATCTTTTATATATACGAAGATATTTACAAGGACCGATCAAGGTCCCACACAGAAAAAATAAAAGAAAAAGCCTAAGATTCCTAATTTTCCTCAAGGGCAGCTTCTTCTCCATTGAGGTCCTCCCCATTCTCGGACTCGCCCTTACTGCCATCATCATCATCATTATCATTGGAAGAGGCCAATGCTCCAGCATCAACTTCTTGCTCTCTATCCTTTATTATCTCATCGGTAAGATCGAAATATCAAGCATGGATCTCCTCGAGGGTTTCCCTCTGAGATTGGCATTTGGCAAGTTCAGTAATCCAATGTGCTCGAGTTTGAGCGGTCTCAGCTGCTTTTCTCGCTTGGACTTGAGCGGCTTCAGCATCGGCCCGGTAGACGGCCACGATCGCCTTTTCCTCGGCCTTTGCCTTTTCGGCTTCAGATTTGGCCTTTGTAAGTTCAGAAGCCAATCGAGCCTCGAGCTCCTCTATTTTCTTTGCCTGACCTGAGCTCTTATCCTTCATGTCTCGAAGCTGACTTTCGACCGATGACAATTGGGCTCGAGCAGCCTCTTTTTCAGCAACTAAGCGGTCCATACTTTCTTTCCACCCCAAGGTCTCCGCCTTCATCATGTTGATCTCCTCGCGCAACTGCTTGATCCTCTCGACCTTCTGCTGCCGCTGTGATATTGAAATGTTATCCACCATTCCCGAATAGAGCCCATGAGCTTTTAAGATTTTCATTACCTGCTCGATCAGGTCGGTCTGATCTTGGGGAGCCTTGGCTAACTCGGCTCGGATGTCCTTGATCTTCTCTTCTTTTTGCCCACTGACAAGTTTAAGGGCATTCCTCTCCTCTATGAGCCCTCGGAGGTTGGCCTCACATCAGCTCAGCTCTGCTCGGGACTTTGAAAATGCCTCTTGATGGAGTGCCAAAGCCTATACGAAAAGAATAAAGGAAATTAGACGGGAAGAGAAGAAATAAACTAAGTATGATATCGACAAAGGGAGTTGAGACTCACCCGATTCAAGGCTTGTTGAGCCTTATCAAAGAGACTCGATGCTTCACTCAGGTCGGTGGAATCCTCGACCCCGATAAAGTAACCACGGAAGGGGTCCTCCCCTCCAGGGGTCCTCGTAGCTTGGGACTCCCGAATTGCCTCCTCGAAAAACGTAGAGAAAATCGGCGAGCCTCAAATATCTATTGCCCCAAGTGAGCCACTTGGGGCGTTCTCTTCGCTGCGAAGGGTCTCGGAGCCGGCCCCTTCAAACATACCTGCCTTTTGCTCATCTCGGCGGGAGGCATCTTTGATCTTCGAAGACTCAGGGACTTTGCCTGAGCCCTTTTCCAAGATCCCCTCGACTCGAGGCGGAATCTCCTAAACCACCACCGACTCAGCGGCTTTTGGGGCCTCGATGGTTTTCTTCACTCGGGCCACCAGTTCCGAGCCATCGTCTTCATCTTCTTATTCTTCCTCCCTTAGCCGCTGAATCACATCCGCAGGTAGGGCAACAGTGTCTTTCTTCGTCTTACGAACCAGATTCTTCTTATGCTTTGGATCCTCGGAGGATGAGGTCCTTTTCCTCTTCTTATCCTTCGCCGGCTTCTGAACCGGGGTCGAAGTCTCCTCCTTACCAGACGGGGGACTCATGACTTTATCCTTGCCCAGGCGTGTACACGAGAGAATTGAATAAGTAGAAGAAGGGCATCTTAATCAAATCATCAAATACCCAAAAAGTGGGCTTACCATGATTCTTGCCCTCCCATCGGCCCTTTGCTAAATCACGCCATGAGCGCTCGACATATGTAGAGGTCGAGGCCAGGTTTCGAACCCAACTCTCGAGGTCGAGAATCGCACGGGGCATCCAAGCGATCGCTACATCATGGAAAAAGACATCAATGAGAAAATACAAAGGAACAAATAATACATGAAAGTTAACAGTGAGACAGTACTTACGATTCATGTTGCATTTCTCAGGAAATGGCATCTTCTCGACTGGGATTAGGTCGGAAGTCCTCACTTGAACAAACCGGCCCATCCAGCCTTGATTCTTGTCCTCGTCTATGCTCGAGAATAGCACTTTGGTAGCCCGATGTTGGAGTTTTATTAACCCGTCTCGATAGAGGCGGGGGATATACAGTCTGATAAGGCGATCGAGGGTGAAAAGAAGCCTCTCGACTTTGCTCACGAAGAATCGGAGCAGAATAACAATTCTCCAAAAGGAAGGATAGATTTGGCCTAGGGTTATTTGATATTGACGGCAAAAATCAACGATGACGGGGTCAAGGGGGCCCAATGTGAAAGGGTAAGTGTAGACTCTTAGAAACCCTTCCACATGAGTGGTTCTTCTTCGGGGGTCGGGACCACCACGTCTTTGTCCTCCCAGTTGCAGTCTTTCTTTACCTGCTTAAGGTATCCCTCAGTTATCGAGCATATATACCTCAACATTGGCTTACATCGACAAGGAATCGACGAGGATTTATCGATCTTGAAATCGGAGTTTAGCGCGCAACCCCCATGAATACATTCCTCAAGACGGGGTTCCACCGGCGTTTTTCCGCCGGCCAGTTGAGAAGATGAAGTAGCTTCTTTTTGTGGTATCGTTTTCTATGTTTTTGCCATTTTTGTGTGAGTTTGAAAAAAAGGGAGATAATATGATTTGACATTTGAGAAATGATTAACAACAAAACCTGAAGATTTGTAGAAGGGAAGAACTTAAGAGATATAAAAGCTTTGGAGATTAGAAGGAAGTGAAAGTAAAGTTTGAATTAATGAGAAAGAGGTCTATTTATTGGATTCACGTCGACGGTTCAAAGGCACTAGTGGCCGACCGCCAACTTACACTCATTAATGACTTGGGAAACTGTACCGACGGGACGTTTCGGTCACTTCCGTCGCTTACATCATGAGGATGATGTCATGACAGGTCGAGGCAGAAAATCGAAGGCTCAATTCATTTTCTTGTCATTACACTCCAAAAAACGAGGGGACTATCTGTATACGATTGAATTTGGGCCCACCCGATTCTACTATTTGACCGAGACGGGGAGGTTGCATCGAAGGACGGCCTCGTAACGGAATAGACTAAATCACGAGGACAAGGTACCGTGTTCAGAATCGAGGTACCTATCGAGATCGAGGCTAGTAGTGATCGAAGGTAAATGAGACAGACATCGAGCAAGATCGAAGATAGCACAATAACAGAAAGGCGAGATATACGTGACTGGTCTAGGATCATGGCGTAAATCTCGGAACAGATCAAATCTGAAATGGTTAATTAGCTAATTATGGGATTTCCTTCTGTAATTAGAATTATACCATAAGTGGAATTCCTATACAATATAAAGGGGGTTCTAATCATTTGTAAAGAACATTGTTCACAGATATAAAAGCAATATAATTCTCTTTCTTGTTTATACTATTGTTCATCAGCTTATTATATTTTAATTGTTCTTGCATCAACCAGTTCGAGGGTATCTAAACTCGAGGGCTAAGTTCCATTCTAACACTGGTTTGCTTTACTTTATAGTTTATTTCTGTTATTAATATTCATATTTATCAATTGGTATTAAGTGAAATCACGTGTCCTCAGAACCTTATTATAAGTTTAATTATTATCCAATTTTAAGGGTAAACAAATATACAGCGAACCAAACCAATTTCAAGCATAATTTCTCTTGCGTGTTAGCCAAGTTTGAAATCAATCATTAAAAGGGGAATAATACGACCAAAAAAGCCCAGCCACCATCCATGGAGGGAGGAAGATGGGCGGAAAATGGAATAGACAGATAAAGTGTCTTATTGATCTCAAACTGGAGAATGAAACATAGTTTAATTGATCTTTCATTAAAATAAAAATAACAAAACTGTAAGAAAGAAGATGCAGTTTCCAGTTCCTCAAAATCAAGAAATAAACAAATGTAGAAGTTAAAATGGAGAAAGAGAAGAGAAAATTAAGAAGCAGCTGAACCGAAAATCATGGGAAAAAGTTAGAAGGGAACATTCTAGTATTTCTGTATTTGTTCGATAGAACTTAGAAGAACGGGAGGAAGCTGAATGGAGACTTTAACACATGTTCTTTGCTGAAGCAAGCATGGGTTAGATTAAAATGTCAATATTACCCTTGGTCTATCAACTTGGGTCTTCTATATAATAGAAATATACAACAACGACGACCAGCAAAATTTCACTAGTTGGGTATGAAGAGGATAATGTGTACGTAGACCTTATAAGGTTACAAGGGAGTAGAGAAGCTTCTCCGGAAGCTACTTGATATGTGACTTAGCACTTTCTTTAATATAAATTCTTTATTTTTCATGCCATGTAAGAGTGGGACCCACACTGAATAAGACACTTTAGCCCCTCTCTCTCATACACACACTCAAATGCCAACGACATAATTCATTTAATCTTGGCCTTACTTACTTCAGTATTGTCGAAAATAATGGTGGCTTCCGGCGAGAATCATATTTTTGGCTCCCACTCTAGGTCCCCAACTCTATGTTGTGATGTCACACACCAACCGCAAAAGTTTTCTCCATCAAAAGTTTTATATTTTGTTATAAATAAAATTTTATTTAAGGTGAATGTCTATATTTTAGAGAGATTCTAGGATTTGTTAGGTTCTATTCCATTGTAATTCATTCCAAATCAATAAGAATTCTCTCTCCCTACTTTTCTCTTCAATACTCTTCTTCTTCTTTTATTGTTTTATAATACGGTATCAGCACGGGACTCTACCGTCTCAAGAAGCTCTTTGAGAAGACTAAGCAAATATGGATATCTCACAAAGCAAACTTGGATCAAAGTTCAATTGTAAAAATATTTATTTAATTGATTCATGTACGACACATACAATATTCAAAGAGAAGAAATATGTCTCTCATTTAAATATGTGTAAGGCAGATGTTACTCTAATTTATGGTAGTAGTAATTTAATTGAAGGCTCTCGAAGAGTTACTATAACTTTGCCTAGGGGAACAATACTTATCATAGATTGTCACGATCCAAAACCAACCCGTCGTGATGGCACCTATCATGGTACTAGGCAAGCCGACTATTCAGACATTTCCAATCACATAACATAAAATTCGGGGTTTCATACCCTCAGAACCAAGTTTAAAAGTGTTACTTACCTCAAACTATATGAAACCCTACTCCAACAAGCATTTGCCTCACGAAATATCCTCCAAATGCCTCGAATCTAGTCACAAACAGTTCGATACAATCAACACGAGCTAAAGGAATCAATTCCGCATGAAATTACTAAGTTCTTAATTAAAAGTCAAAAAGTTCACTCAAAAGCCGGCCCCCGGGCCCACATTTCAGAATCCAACAAAAGTCACAAAATTCCCATTCAACCACGAGTTCAACTATATCGAATTTACCAAAATCCAACACCAAATCGACACCCAAATCCCCAATTTAAACTCTCCAAATCCCTAGCTTTAACTCCCAAAATTACACCTCTAAACCACTCAATCTGGGTGGGAAAATCAATGGAGAAACATAATTATTGAGTAAATATAACCACAAGTGATTTACCTCAAGAATTCCTTTGAAATCCCTCTCAAATTCGCCTAATCCCGAGTTTGGAATGTTCAAAAATGAAGAAAACCCACGGAACCCTCGATTTAACAATCTGCCTAGGCTTTCTCGCTTCTGCGGTCCAAAAATCCGCTTATGCGGTACCGCTTTTGCGGTCAATAATCCACTTCTGCGGAAAACACTCCACTCCCTACCTCGCGCACCTATGGTCAAACACTCCACTTCTGAAGGTCGCTTCTGCGAACACCCCTTCCAGATCCTCCGCTTCTACGGAACCACTCACACATCTACGTACTCGCAGATGCAGCATCTCCCTCGTACCTGCAACCCTCCAACAGTCCAGCCAACCTCGCTTATGCGATAAACCCTTCGCTTCCGCGTCCATGCGGGTGCGAACAATCTTTCGCACCTACGACCATAGCCTTCCTCACTCCTGGACGCATCTGCGCTTCCTCAGCTCGCACCTGCGACCAAAGCTCTGCAGGTGCGATTGCACCAGCAAACTCCAGCTAGAGCACCCCTTTTTAACTCCAAACTTGATCCGATAATCGCCCGAATTTCACACGAGGCCCCCAGGACCTCAACCAAATACACCGACAAGTCCTAAAACACAATACGAACTTAATTGAGCCTTCAAATCACATCAAACAACGCTAAAAGCACAAATCGCACATCGATTCAAGCCTAATGAACTTTGAACTTCTAATTTTCACATTCGATGCTAAATCCTATCAAATCACGTCTGATTGACCCCAAATTTCGCACACAAGTCACAAATGACACCACAGATCTACTCCAACTCTCGGAACCCCAATCCGAGCCCGGTAACCACAAAGTCCACTCTCGGTCAAATATCTAAATTTCCAGCTTCCGCCATTTTAAGCTTACATCAACTACGGACCTCCAATTCACAATCTGAATGCACTCCTAAGTCCAAAATCACCCATTGAAGCTAACGAGACCATCAAAACTCCATTCTGGAGTCTTCTACACATAAGTCAATATCTGGTCAGCCTTTTCAACTTAAGCTTCCAACCTTGAGACTAAGTGTCTCCATTCATTTTGAAACCTCTCCGGACCCAAACCAACTACCCGGCAAGTCCCATAACAACAATTAAGCAAGGTAGGAATAGTAAATAGGGAAACGGGGCTACAACTCTTAAAACAACCGGCTCCGTCATTACATCATCCCCCTCTTAAACAAACGTTCGTCCTCGAACAGGTCTAGAAACATACCTGGAGTCTCAAAAGGCATGGATATCTGCTCCGCATCTCCCGCTGCCTCAAACTTAGATCCTTTTGTTTGAACAAGTGTTGGAGACTACGATGATCCGTAAATACCTCACATGACACACCGTAGAGATAATGCCTCCAAATCTTCAATGTATTAACGATGGCAACCAACTCCAAATCGTAGACGAGGTAGTTCTTCTCATGAGGCTTCAACTGATGCGAAGCATATGCAATCACTCTACCCTCCTACATCAAGAAACACCCAATACCAATCCGAGAGGCATCACAATACATTGTATAAGAGCATGAAGCTGAAGGCAAAACTAGAACTGGAGTTGTGGTCAAGGCAGTCTTGAGCTTCTGAAATCTCTCTTCACACTCATCCGACCACCTGAATGTAGCACCCTTCTGGGTCAATTTGGTCAAAGGCGATGCAAGAGACGAGAAACCCTCCACGAAGCAAAGATAATAACCGACCAAACCCAGAAAACTCTAGATCTCTGTAGCTGAGGACGGTCTGGGCCAACTTTGAACCGCCTCTATCTTCTTTGGATCCACCTTAATCCCCTCACTGGACGCCACGTGCCCAAAGAACGCCACCGAACTAAGCCAAAACTCACACTTGTAGAACTTGGAATAAAGCTTCTCATCCCTCAGCAGCTGCAACACAATCCTCAAATGTTGGGCATGCTTCTCCTGGCTACTAGAGCACACCAGGATATCATCAATGAATACTATGACAAACGAGTCAAGATAAGGCTGAAATACACTATTCATCAAATACATGAATGTTGCTGGTGCGTTGGTCAGCCCAAAAGACATCACAAGGAACTCATAATGACCATAACGGGTCCTGAATATTTTGTCTTTAGAATATCCGAGTCCCGAATCTTCAACTGGTGATACCCAGACCTCAAATCAATCATAGAGAATACCCTCGCTCCCTGAAGCTGGTCAAATAGATCACCAATACGCAGCAAAGAATACTTGTTATTGATTGTAACTTTGTTCAACTGCCTATAGTCGATGCACATCCGTATAGTGCCATCCTTCTTCTTCACAAACAGAACCGGTGCGCCCCAAAGCGACACAGTAGGCCTAATAAACCCCTTATCAAAAAGTTCCTGAAGCTGCTCTTTCAATTCCTTCAACTCAGCTGGTTCCATACGATATGGAGGAATAGAAATGGGCTGAGTGCCTGGCACTAAGTCAATATCCCTGTCGGGCGGCATACCCGATAGGTCTACAGAAAACACATCCGGAAAATTTCAAACCATCGGAACAAAGTCAATAGTAGGAGTATCAGCACCAACATCCCTCACAAAGGCTAAATAAGATAGACATCCCTTCCCAACCATCCGTTGGGCCTTCAAATAAGAAATCACTCTGCTGGGGACATAATCTAGATAACCACTCCACTCGATCCTTGGCAAACCCGGCATCGCCAATATCACAATCTTAGCGTGACAATCCAGAATAGCATGACATGGAGACAACCAATCTATACCCAAGATCACGTCGAAATCAACCATACTAAGCAATAAGAGATCAATTCTTGTCTCCAATCCCCCAATAGTCACTATACATGACCAATATACACGGTCTACAATAATGGAATCGCCCACTAGCGTAGACACTTGAACAGATGAAACTAATCACTCACGGGGCATATCTAGATAATGAGCAAAATATGATGATACATACGAATAGGTGGAACTAGGGTCAAATAATACAGAAGCATCTATATGGCATACTGAGACAATACATGTGATCACTATTTCTGAAGCAACGACATTGGGCCTGGAAGGAATAGCATAGAATCGGGCCTGACTGCCACCTGATCCGCCTCCCCCTCTTGGGCGACCACTAGCTGTCCGAGCCCCACCCCGAGCTAGCCGAGTGAGTGGTGAAGTAACTGGTGCTGAAGTCGTGGCCTGATTCTTCGGCTGAGCTGGCCCTCCCGTAAGGCGGGGACAAAACCTCTTCACATGACCCAACTCTTCACACTCAAAACATCCCCTCTCGGAAAATGGTGGCAAATACTGAGGCAGACCCCCAGAATCGGAATAACTACCAGAAGAACATGGTGCAGACGAACCCTGAACTAAAGGCGCACGAGATGAACTCTAAGCTGGGAGAGCACTAAGGGATGACTGACCCGGTCTAGAACCGTATGAACCATGGCTGTATGATGCACCACAATGAACTGGACGAGCCATCTGAGCGGGCCTATAAGGACGGCCCCTGTTGTGGTAATACTGTCATCAGAAGGTGCACCATTGAAACCGCCCAAACCACGAGGCTTCTTGGCCTCCCTCTCCTCACGCTCCTGACTGTGAACCATCTCTAGCCACAAAGCAATATGAACCACCTTGTCAAATGTAGCACCTGATACACTCTCTCGAGTCATAACAAAATAGTACTGGTAGTAGAGGCCATCAATGAACCTCCTAATCCTCTCCCTCTCAGTGGGAACCAACTAAACTGCGTGACGAGCCAACTATGAGAACCTTATCTCATCCTGGGTCACAGACATGCCATCTTGTCATAGCTTCTCAAACTTTCTGCGTAGCTCCTCATTGCGAGTCTGTGGCAAGAACTTCTCCAAGAAGAGAACGAAGAACTCATTCCATGTAAGTGGTGCTGCACCGATTGGCCTACACCTCTCATGGGCCTCCCACCATCTGAAAGCAGCCCCAGTAAACTAAAAACTAGTGAATGAGACCATGCTGGTCTCCAGAATACCCGTCGTGCAAAGAATCCGCTGGCACCTATCCAAGAAGTCCTGGGCATCATCTGATTCAGCCCTACTAAATGATGGAGACTGGAGTTTTCCGAACCTCTCTAGTATCCTCTGTTCATCATCAGCCATCACGGGACTCATCTGGGCCTGAGCAACTACAACCAACTGGGCTGGTAGTACCTCTGGTGTCTGAAGTCCCTACATCACTTGCTCTCGAGTACAGGCGGCGGGTGTCTGGGTACCTCCCCCGGCCTCAGAAGTGGTTTGCGCGGTCTAAATATAAACCACCTGAGCAAGGCTGGTGCACACAGTCAAAATCTGAACTAAAGCCTCTTGAAGGCCTGGAATCACAAGGGGCACAACTGGTGCCTGAGCCGTCCCCACTGGCTCAATCATATATGGTACCTGCTCCTGAGATGGAGAAACTGGGGGATTTGCAGGTGCTGCTCTAGATGCTGTACGAGCTGCACCTCTGCCCCTACCATGACCTCGGCCTCCCGTGGCCCTAGCTGGTGGTACTGGTGGCTGTCCATCCTGACCGGTAGCACATGTCCTCACTATCTGTGAGAGAATAGGATAACATAAGTTTAGTTTTTGGAATCAACAAATTTGTACGACAAGAATACAAGAATGTGAAATTTTCCTAAGGGTTTGACAGCCTCTCGAAGATAAGTACAGACGTCTCCGTACCGATTCACAAAATTCTACTAAACCTTCTCATGACTCGTGAGACCTAGGTAACCTAGGCTCTAATACCAACTTGTCACGACCTAAAACTAACCCGTCGTAATGGCGTCTATTATGGTACTAGGCAAGCTGACTATTCAGACATTTCCAAGACTTTAAATCTTTGAAAGATACTAAAACAGTCTAAATAAAGGAAAAATCTCTTAAAAATGATAGGAAATCATAATCTCAATACATAAATTCTTCCTAAAATCGGGGTGTCACTGAGTACATGAGCATCTACGAAAAAGACAAAGACTGGTACACTGTCTATAAAGTAAATAAATAAACTAAATGATAAAGGAGGAGAGTCAAGGTTTGCGAATGCCAAGCAGCTACCTCGATGATCTCCAAAGGTCTAGACTCCGCAAATCAGCAATCGCTGTGACCAGAAGTACCTGGATCTGCACATGGGGTGCATGGTGTAGCGTGAGTACAACCAACTCAATAAGTAACAGATCTAACCTTTGGACTGAAAGTAGTGACGAGTCCAATTATTAATGTCCACTTTCAACATTTAATAGCAAGGAAAGTTACGAAAAATATGACAATGATATCTCAGAAATTCATAATTTAACAGGTAGAGGCACAAGAATGTAGACATGGTTTCAGATTTAACAGGCAGATCCAGCCCAAATGCAAGTAAAACAGAGTAGATCCATCCCAAATGCAAATAAACCAGGCCAGATCCACCCAAATGTAAATAACTACTAGCAATTGCGCCCACTATGGATGTGCAGACTCCGGAGGGGCCGATCCAGCCCAAGCGCTATAATAAGCCAAATCCTGGCTTCAATCAATAAGGCCTGTTGCGGCGTGCAACCCGATCCCATAAATAGCAATCACAATAACCCTCAGTCTCGCTCAGTCACTGATCTTTCAAGTCTCTCGGGCTCACCAAAATCATGTTATTCAGCCCAAACAATAATGATATGACGTAGCAAATAAGGACAACAGAGAGTGAGTTATATTATGCAAACAATAGTTGTGACTGAGTATAAAATGGCAAGTTAAGCAAATAGTTCAGCAAGTATCCTAAACGGTATTTCTAACATGATTGACAACTCAATTTTTCTATTCACATGGTAAAATACGGGTAACAGTAAGCTTAATTAACTATTCATTTCCATGGAATTGACCGCGTCATAATTCTTACGGTGCACGCTTACATGCCCATCACCTAGCACGTGTGTCACCTCAACACCAATCACATAACATGAAATTCGGGGTTTTATACCCTCAGAACCAAGTTTAGAAGCGTTACTTACCTTAAACTGTGTGAAACCCTACTCCAACAAGCCTTTGCCTCGCGAAACGGCCTCCAAATGCCTCGAATATAGTCACAAACAGTTCGATACAATCAACACAAGCTAAAGGAATCAATTCCGCATGAAATTACTAAGTTCTTAATTAAAAGTCAAAAAGTTCGCTCAAAAGCTGGCCCTCGGGCCCACGTTTCGGAATCTAACAAAACTCACAAAATCTGGAAACCCATTCAACCACGAGTCCAACCATACCAAAATCCAACACCAAATCGACACCCAAATCCCCAATTTAAACTCTCCAAATCCCTAGCCTGAACTCTCAAAGTTACACCTCAAAACCACACAATCTAGGTGGGAAAATCAATGGTGAATCATAATTATTAAGTAAATTTAACCATAAGTGACTTTCCTCAAGAATCCTTCGAAATCCCTTTCAAAATTGCCTAATCCCCGGCTTGGAATGTTCAAAAATGAAGAAAACCCACAAAACCCTCGATTTAATAATCTGCCTAGGCTTTCTCGCTTCTGCGGTCCAAAAATCCGCTTCTGTGGTACCGCTTTTGCACTCACAAATCTACTTATGCGGAAGACACTCCACTCCTGACCTCGCACACTTGCGATCAAGCCTCCGCAAATGTGTGTGCGCTCCTTCGCAAATGAAGGTTGCTTCCGCGAACACCCCTTCCAGCTCCTCCGCTTCTGCGAAACCACTCACGCGTCTGCGGACTCGCAGATGCGGCATCTCCCTCGCACCTGCGACCCTCCAACAGTCCAACCAACCTTGCTTCTACGATAAACTCTTCGCTTCCGCATCCACGCGGGTGCAGACAATCCTTCGCACCTGAGACCACAACCTTCCTCACTCCTGGCTGCATTTGCGCTTCCTCAGCTCGCACCTGCGACCAAAGCTCTGCAAGTGCGATTGCACCAGCAGACTCCAGCTACAGCACCCCCTTTTAACTCCAGATTGATCTGATAATCGCTCGAAGTCACACGAGGCCCTCGGTACCTCAACCAAATACACCATCAAGTCCTAAAATATGATACGAACTTAGTCGAGCCTTCAAATCACATCAAACAATGCTAAAACCACGAATCGTGCATTGATTCAAGCCTAATGAACTTTGAACTTCTAATTTCCATATTCGATGCCGAAACATATCAAATCATGTCCGATTGACCTGAAAGTTTACAACAAGTCACAAATGACACCACGAACCTACTCTAACTCCCAAAACCCCAATCTGAGCCTCGTAACCACAAAGTCCACTCTCGGTCAAACTTCTAAATTTCTAACTTTCGTCATTTCAATCCTACTTCAACTACGGACCTTCAATTCACAATCCGGATGCACTTTAAAGTCCAAAATCACCCATCGGAGCTAACGGGGCCATCAAAACTCCATTCAGGAGTCGTCTACACATAAGTCAATATCTGGTCAGCCTTTTCAACTTAAGCTTACAACCTTTAGACTAAGTGTCTCAATTCATTCCAAAACCTCTCCAGACCCGAACCAACTACCCCGACAAGTCCCATAACAACAATTAAGTAGGGAAGGAATAGTAAATGGGGGAATGGGGCTACAACTCTCAAAACAACTCTCGGGTCATTACATAGATAATGTAATGTTCTCCTCCAAGTCCAAGAGGAACTTGTTGAGTTTTAAAAATATTCGCCGAAATGGATATCATATTGAGACAATGGATAAGAATAATCTTGAATATCTCATCGTTACCAAAAATGTCTTTGGCCAGAAGAGGGTTATTGAGAAGTTCCCATCTTTATCTTATGGCCCGTATTGGATAAGAATTAGTGCAATTGAGGCATATTCTATCGTAAACTAAAAGGTTACCGATTCCAGTACTTTTGTACTTTGGAATGATCGATTGGGATATCCTGGATCAATTATGATAACACGGATTGTAGAAAACTCAAATGGGCATCCATTAAAGAATTTAAAGATTCTTTTAAATAATAAATTTTCCTACACTTCTTATTATAAGGCAAGTTAATTATTAGACAATCATCAACAAAGGTTGGGATTGAGTCCCCTGCATTTTTGGAACGTATACAAGGGGATATTTGTGGACCTATTCACCCACCTAGTGGGTCATTTAGATATTTTATGGTCTTAATAGAGGTATCTTCTAGATGGTCTCATGTGTGTCTATTATCATCTCGCAACCTCGTATTTGTAAAATTAATGGCACAAATAATTTGATTACGGGCACAGTTTACCGATAATCCAATTAAGTCTATTCGACTTGATAATGCTGCTGAGTTTTAATCCCAAGCATTTAATGATTATTGCTTATCGATGGGGATAAAAGTGTAACATCATGTAGCTCATGTTCAAACTCAAAATGGCCATGCAGAGTCTTTAATTAAACGTCTGCAATTGATAGCAACACCGTTACTCATGAAAACGAGGTTGCCCACTTCTGTTTGGGGTCACGCCATTTTGCATGCAACAATGCTAGTTTGTCTCAGACCAATAAATTATCATAAATATTCCTCGTTGCAATTAGTTTTGGGTTAGTGAACCTAATGTATCCCATTTATGAATTTTTGGATGCGTAATATATGTGCCTGTAGCACCGCCATATCGCACTAAAATGGGTCCCCAAAGAGGGTTAGGAATATATGTTGGGTTTAAATCGCCCTCCATTATTCGCTACCTCGAAACATTAACGGGGGATTTGTTCACTACTCGATTTGCAAAATGTCGATTCGATGAGACACTTTTCCCAAAATTAGGGAGAGAAATTGGGGAAACCAAACGGGAAATTTTTGTGGAAAAATCCATCATTGTCTCATCTTGATCTACGTGCCTTTATTTTTGAAAAAGAAGTGAAAAGATTATTCATTTATAAAAAATAGCAAATCAAATGTCAGACGCATTAACGGATCTGAAAAGGATTACAAAATCACATATCCCTACAGAGAATGTTCCAATCCGTATTGATGTCCCTGTTGGACAATCTTCTAGTGTCATAGCTAATGAGTCAAAAGCATGCCTAAAGCGTGGAAGACCATTGGGTTCTAAGGATCGAAATCTTAGAAAAAGAAAAACAAATGATCAAGATGACACTATGAAAGAGTCTTATGAAGAAATCCACAATTTAACCAATCCTGAAATTCAAGAGGAAATCACTGAGCTTGAGAGTCAACAAAATAAGGAACTATCAATAAATCCAATTGATATTGAGACGAATTTGCATCGATCAGATATAGTGGTGGATTATGTATTTGTATATAATTTTGCATCTAGCATTATGCAACATACTAAGGATCTTGAATCTCAATCTGTTGGAGAATGTCGACAAAGACATGATTGGCCAAAATGGCAAGAAGCAATCCAATCGGAGTTCAATTCACTTGCAAAACGTGATGTTTTTGGCCCTGTAGCCCAAACACCTAATGGTGTTAAGCCTGTTGGCTATAAATGGATCTTTGTATGCAAGAGGAATGAGAAAAATGAGGTACAAAGATATAAGGCATGCCTTGTTGCACAAGGATTTTCACAAAGGCATGGTGTCAATTATGAAGAGACATATTCACCCGTTATGGATGCTATAACGTTCCGTTATCTCATTAGTTTTGCTTTCCATGAAAAGCTTGACATGTATATAATGGATGTGGTTACATCCTACCTTTACGGCTCACTTGATAATCAGATATACATGAAAATTCCCGAGGGATTTAAAATGCCTGACATGCATAATTCAAAGTCCCGAAAAATATTTTCAATCAAATTGCAAAGATCTCTATATAGTCTAAAGCAATGAGGACGAATGTGGTATAACCGTCTTAGTAAGTATTTATTAAAGAAAGGTTATATAAATGATGTCATTTGCCCATGTATTTTTATAAAAAAATAATATCGGAATTTGTTGTACTTGTCATATATGTTGATGACATAAACCTTATTGAAACTTCTATAGAACTCCAAAAGGCAATTGATCATTTAAAGAAGGAACTCGAGATGAAAGATCTTGGAAAAACAAAATTATGTCTCAGTTTTCAAATTGAATATTTGGCAAATGGAATTTTTATTCATCAATGTGCCTACATAAAAAAGGTATTGAAATAATTTTACATGGATGGAGCACGTCCATTAAGTACTCCAATGGTTATTCGATCACTTAATGTAAATAAGGATCCATTCCGACATCAAGAAAAGAATGAAGAGCTACTTGGTCCTGAAGTACCATGTCTTAGTACAATTGGTGCACTAATATATCTTGCTAATACTACAAGGCCTGGCATAACCTTTTCAGTTAATGTCTTAGCAAGGTATAGCTCTGCTCCTACAAGGAGATATTAGAATTGAATCAAACACATATTGCGGTATCTAAAAGGGACTACCGATATGGGCTTATTTTATGGCAATAATTGCAGTCCCGCTCTTGTTGGTTATGCCGATGCTGGGTATTTATCTGACCCACACAAGGCTCGATCTCAAACAGGCTATGTGTTTGCATGTGGAGGCACTGTCATATCTTGGCGATTGACTAAGCAATCAATCGTGGCTACTTCATTAAATCATGCTGAGATAATTGTTATTCATGAAGCAAGTCGAGAATGTGTATGGTTGAGGTCTATAATACATCTTATTTGAAACAAATATGGTTTGAAGTGTGAATAACTACCCACAATTCTGTATGAAGACAATGCAATATACATAGCCCAATTGAAAAGAGGATTCATAAAAGGAGATAGGACAAAATACATTTCACCAAAGTTATTTTTCACACATGATGTTCAAAATAATGGTGATATCAATATGCAACAAATTCGTTCAAGTAATAATATGGCTGATTTGTTCATAAAATCTCTACCAACGTCAACCTTCAAGAAACTAGTGTACAAGATTGGGATGTGAAGGCTCAACGATGTGAATTGATGCTCTCATCAGGGGGAGTTAATACGCGTTGTACTTTTTTCCTTACAAGGTTTTGTCCCACTGGGTTTTCCTTGCAAGGTTTTTAACGAGGCAACCAAAAGACGTATTTTTAAACATGTGTACTCTTTTTTCTTCTCTAGAACTTTCTTCCCATTGAGTTTTATTTTGGTTAAGGTTTTAACGAGGCCCAATATATCATTTGAACTTTCTTCCCATTGAGTTCTCTAGAACTTTCTTCTGTATCCAAGTTTAGAAGAAAGATCATTTGAGGTGTTCCTTGATTGCAACTATGTTTCATTTTTGTTTGTATAAAACTGTCTTTGAAATCATTTTCTTGATTCTGGCTTTTAAAGAACGGGAGTTGCTTGCTTTCCAAATCTGTTTTAAACTTCAAAGAATTCCATGGAAACGGTTAGTATGAATGAAGGCGAAAATTGTATAACAGAGGTAAGTGATTAAGCAATATTGAAGTTCTTTAACTAATGTAGGAAACAATGATTCTCTTTTTAATTATATAGTCTTTAGCTTGCCTAGGTTTCTAAAAGGATTAAAGAATAATAAAGACATTTAATCATCATTGTTAGTATCATACACATATATAAGCAAACAACAATTCTTATTTAAAAAATGATAACAGATATCGAAGTTGTTACAAGGCTTCAGTGACTCGGACTTTGGGCTGGAACTTGGGCCTGAGTTCTTGAGAACTCAGCAGGCCCAGTTCGATCACATACACAAAAAGAAAGAGAGATATTAGTGAATGAGGACCAATATAACATTTAAATGTAGCTAAGGGTATAATAGAGCCAATGCGAGGCCCAATAAAATTGTAACAAGTGTTGTAATTAAGGATGCAATAAGGTCAATGTAAAGTCCAATAGAATAAATAAAATAATATTCACAGTGAAACCTTTTCTTTCATTTTGCACTAATCCTAAAGAGATTAATAAATGTCAATAGTTAAGATCTTAAGGTAAAATCACATTCATGGACAAGACACCCTTTGGACCCCTGACACTTCAAAGTTCACAAGGGTCTCAGGGACCCCGAGCAGTACTTGTGTCTAGGAGGGCATCTCAACCACAAACTAGATCCTACTCCTAAATACCTTTAACCACTCACACTCACTTCTCTCTACAGGTTTAAATGCCAATGAGGCATTCAATGTAACATCTAATGTAGCAGTAGCAATAGCACACAGATTCAAGTATGCACTCCTCTCACATAAGTTATAGAGCACTAGTATGAGCTACCATACTACACCACTAAGGTCACAACCCAAACACAAGAGCGTATCATACTGTCAATACTTCCAACACGCACAAGAATACTTCAAAGAAATGAATTATAAATACAAATAAAGGGAGGAAAACACCAGCACACTACTCTAGAAGTCCAAACACTAAATAATGTGATTTAAGGAGCAGAGAAGATATATGTGTATCAGCCTTATTGATTCTACTGATCAATTCAAGTTTGCAGGAGTTCCTAGTTGAGTTTGCAGTACTTCACAACTTTAGACTATGTTCAGATTAATCAGGGACTTATTCATAGATAATATCTTAACTTTTATTAGATGTAAGAGTTAACAACCTTATTTAGAATCTCTAAAAAGTATCAACAAGGGTACTTATATAAGCAAACAAGCTAATCTTAACTTAAGCTAATGACATGATCACTTTCCGTTTTAAAGGTTCACTATCTCATATTCACACTAAGCTCATTAAGGGTTAAGGCATTAGTAAAAATACAGTGTAATACTCAAATAAGGCAGGTAAACATCAAAATTTTCCCTTTAGTTCTTTTAGTGATCATAATTGACTTATATCCCAAATTCTGTATGGTTAACCCCTTAGAATAAACAAGGTGCGCCTTTCTTTTTTGCAAGATGATACAGTTCTAAGAGGCGTGAGAGCACATGCATAAGCATGAAGGACAAGCAAGAAATCCGTTCAAAACAAGAATGAGTGCAGAAGCTTAAGAGAGGGCACCCAGACACATACAGGAGATGCTTTAAAGGATTGCAAAACTAGAGAGCATAGTAGAGGACTAGGTGGAATAGAATCAGATTAACAAGTTAATTACAGAAGCATAATGAAAGTTTTACATATGTTAAGTGAGAATGATTCTAATAACAGGATAATCAGTCCAGGTAAACAGGTTGAGTGTAATAGTCTAAACATGATGAAGTTCAGTTCAACATATCTAATCCAGGAGATGACGCCCAAATACAAAAGATACAATTTTTAACCAAACTCTTGAAGGACAACCAAGAGCAAGCTTAAGCTAGGTTGATAGTAGCTGACAAAATACATACTAGATTAACTATAGAAACAAATTTAGAACTTAGTTCAGTTACTTCAAGACATATTTACACAGTGAAACTGTGATGACCCAAAAGGTCATCTTATATTTTAGAACTCGAATCTGCGCTCTTAAGCCTTAAAAATCTCATTTTTACCCTCCTCTATTTGCGTGTGCAGTCCGGGCGTGTTTCCGAAAAACGTTTATGTTGAAAATTGATGAAAATAAGAATTTTTGCCTTAAAAGTTGATTTTAGTTGACTTTGGCCAATATTTTTGGTAAACGAGTCCGAATTCATATTTTGATAGTCCCGGTGGATCCGTATTGAATTATGGGACCTGGGCGTATGCCCAAAATCGAATTCGGAGGTCCCTATCTCGAGTTAGTAATTTTGATGAAAATTAAAAGTCTGAAAATTAAGTGTTTTTAAGAATTGGTTGATGTTTGGCCTTGTTGATACTGGGTCCGTATTTTGGTTCCGGAGCCCGATATAGGTCCAATATATTATTTAAGACTTGTCTGTAAAATTTTGTGAGAAACGAAGTTGATTTGACGTGATTCGGACGTCCATTTGAGAAGTTAGAAATCTTAAAGTGTTCTTGAGAATTTCATTTGTTTTGGTGCTAAATTCGTAGTTTTATGTGTTATTTTGGGGATTTGATCGCGCGAGCAAGTTCGTATGATATTTATAGACTTGTGTGAATGTTTGGTTTGGAGCCACCGAGGGCTCGGGTGAGTTTCGGATAGGCCACGGGATGTTTTGGACTTTGGAAAATCTGGTTTTCTGCAGATTCTGGTGTTCTGGCATGTCCTTCTTCGCGTTCGCAAAGGTCCTCTCGCGAACACGAAGAGTAAACTGATGAGGCCAGAATTTTCTTCTTCGCGAACGCAAAGGCTTGGTTGCGAACGCAAAGCGATGGGGGCATTACCCTTCACGAACGCGACAAGCTCATCGCGAACGAGTAGTGTTAGGCACTGGGGGGAGGGGTGTCAGCCTTTCCTTCATTGCGAATGCAAGCAATGTCTCGCGAACGCGAAATGCTAGGGGGTAGCCCATGCGAACACTGTCTCGCAAACGCGAAGGCTTGGCGGCCAATTCTCTTCGCGAACGTGATAGTGGCCTCGCGAACGCGATGCACATTGTCGCCCATCTCTTAAAACAGAATCAAACACGGGTTTACGCCATTTCTTCATTTTTTTTCAAGAACCAAACGGGTAGAGGCGATTTTCAAGAGTCATTTTCTTCCCCAAAGTGTTGGTAAGTGATTCTAAACCATTTTTTTTAATTACCCATTACATTTTATGAATTATCAACCTAAAATCTAGAATATTTATGGTAGAATTAGGGGTTAGGGTAGAAACTAGGGATTTTGAAAATTTGGGGATTTAGACCTCAAATTGAGGTCGGATTCCCAAACCAATTATATATTCGAGCTTGGGGATGAATGGGTAAATGGATTTTGGTCCGAACCTCGGGTTTTGACCAAGCGGGCCCGGGGTTGACTTTTTTACTTTTTGGAGGAAAATTTGGGAAGTTTAATTTATGCAATATAATTGATTCCTTTATCAATATTTGATATTATTGAGTCATTTTTGAATAGATACGAGTGGTTTGTAGGTAAAACTTTAGAGGACAAGCTGTGATTGAGAATTAAGTGGCCTTTGGAGCGAGGTAAGTGTTGTGTCTAACCCTGACCTGAGGGAATTAGGAACCTTAGACTATTTGCTATGTGAAATTCATGTGAGCGGTGTATATGTGAGGTGACAAGTACTTATGCGCCGCCAATTTACTTGTTTTTCATGTTTCTTCTATTTTTCTTATATTGTCTCTTTCCTATGCATAATTGCTACGTGTTATACTAGTGTTGCTCAATTTATCGTTCTTATCATGTTTACGGATTTTCTGGTGATAATTGAGTATTTATTTCAAAGTTGAGATTGATATTGTGGAACCAAATATTGAAGTAAGGTTTGTACTTGTTATTTTATCTCCCTATTGTTACTTATGCATTGCATTATGGTAAGGGAGAGTGTTAATGCACGAAGGGTGACGCCGTGCCATATTGTGAGTGTTAATGCACGAAGGGTGATGCCGTGCCATATTGTGAGTGTAAAAGCACGAAGGGTGATGCCGTTCCATGATGTGAGAGTTAATGCACGAAGGGTGATGCCATGCCGTTATTATTGATTTTATGGTGAGATTGAGAGTAAAAGTACGAAGGGTGATGTCGTGCATTTTTCCTTTACTGTATTCGTGCTCCTGTTGATTCATAGTATATTGGTTGTTCCAGTTCTTATTCTGCTGTAGCTCTTTATTTCATATTTCCCCTAGCATGTTTTCCCCTCCCGATATTTTATGTCTAGCTCTTCATTACTGTTACACTGTTAAATTGTACAGGTTGATTTGTAGGTGCCTTGCCTTAGCCTCATCACTACTTCATCGAAGTTAGGCTCGACACTTACCAATACATGGGGTCAGTTGTACTGATAATGCACTCTGCACTTTCTGTGCAGATTTTGGTACCGACTCAGGTTGATCGAGATATTGCTATTGGACTGCTATCCGGAGACTCAAGGTAGATCTGTCGGCGTTCACAGACCTTGAAGTCCCCGTCTATCTTTCTGTTCTACTGTTTCTTTCATTCAGATAGTTGTATTTCTTTCAGACTATTACTTGTAGTAAATTCTAGAATGCTCATGAATTGTGACTCCAGATCCGGGTGGTAGTAATTGATACAGTCTTTATATTATTTCGCACTTATTATATTTCATATTAGCTAATTATTGTTATTTACCGAATATCAATTAGAATTTGATTTAATGATTATCTAACGTTGGCCATCTTAGCAGCTGAAATGTTAGGCGCCATCACGATCCCGACGGTGGGAATTCTGGTTCGTGACAAGTTGGTATCAGAGCACTAGGTTGCCTAGGTCTCACGATTCACTAGCAAGCTTAGTAGAGTCTGGAGGATCGGTACGGAGATGTCTGTGCTTATCATCCAGAGGCTATGAAGTTTAGGAACAAATTTCACTTTTATTCTCCTCTGTTGTGCGATGTTGTTTTCTCAATACTGATTGAACTCTTCTACTCTTGTTCTCTCGTATATGGCGAGAACACGTACTGCTTCCTCAGCTGGGCAGCAGCCAGAGATTCTAGTGGAAGCTCCTACGAGGGGCAGAGGTTGAGGCCGTGCCAGAGGCCGAGGTAGGGGCAGGGCTCAGCCCAGAGCCCGAGCAACAGCCCTAACAGTGGAGCCTCAGATAGATCTCGATGAGGAGGTTCCAACCCAGAGCCCGAGCAGCAGCCCCAGCAGTAGAGCCTCAGATAGATCTCGATGAGGAGGTTCCTGCCGGACCAGCTCAGGTTCCGGAGGGATTCATTGCCACCCCAGTACTTCAGGACGCTTTAGTCTGTTTGGTGGGCCTTATGGAGAGTGTGGCCTAGACTGGCGCATTTCCCATGGCACTAACAGTCTCTCAGGCTGGAGGAGGAGCCCAGACTCCCACTACTCCCGCTCCGGAGCAGATAGCTCCCCAGTATCAGGCTCCAGCATCTCAGACAGTCGGAGTAGTTCAGCCGGTTGTTCCGGCACAGGTCGGAGATGGGCCAGCTATGTCTTCTGAGGCTTTGTGGAAGTTGGACAGGTTTACCAAGCTCTTTCCAGTTCATTTCAGTGGTTCTCCTTCAAAGAATCCCCATGAGTATCTTGACAGCTGTCACGAGGTTCTACGGAACATGGGTATAGTGGAGACCAATGGGGTCGATTTTACTGTATTTCAGATGACTGGTTCCGCCAAGAAATGGTGGAGAGATTATTTGTTAACCAGACCAGCTGGGTCGCCTGCTCTTACTTGGGACCAGTTCTCTCAGCTCTTCATAGAGAACTTCCTGCCTATCACATTGAGAGGGGAGCATTACCGTCAGTTTGAGCGTCTCCAGTAGGGCAATATGACTTTTACTCAGTATGAGACCCATTTTGTGCATTTGGCCCGTCATGCTATTCTCCTGTTTCCCACCGAGAGAGAGAGAGAGAGGGTCAGGAGGTTTATTGATGGACTTGCTCAGCTTATTAGATTGCAGATGGCTAAGGAGACTGGGAGTGAGATTTCTTTTCAGGCGGCTGCTAATGTCACCAGACGAGTCGAGATGGTTCTTACTCAGGGAGGTCAGGGGTCTGACAAGAGACCTCGTTATTCCGGTGAGTTCAGCGGTGCCTCATCTAGAGGTAGGGGTACTTTTGGTAGAGGCCATCCTCTCAGGCCGTTTCATTCAGCACTCCAGGCATCCCACGGTGCCTTAGGTGGTCGTGGCCCTCAGATGCATTATTCCGGCCAGCTAGCCTACAATACACTACCAGCTCCTATTAGTGCACATCCACTCCAAAGTTATCAGGGTGGTTATTCAGGTCAACAGGGTCAGTTTTAGGGTCAGCAGTCATAACAACCGAGGTTATATTATACTTGTGGTGATCCGAGGCACATTGCTAGATTTTACCCTCAGGCAACGGGCAGCTCACAGCATCAGAGTTCTCGTGCCATGGTTCCGGCACCAGTTGCTGCACTACCTGCTCAGCCAGCCAGAGGCAGGGGTCAGGCAGCCAGAGGTAGAGGCCAGACTGTTAGAGGTAGAGGTCAGGCCGTTAGAGGTGGAGACCAGCCAGTTAGAGGCCATCCCAGGGATGTAGTTCAGGGTAGTGGGCCCCAGCCTCGGTGTTATGCTTTCCCAGCTAGGCCCGAGGCTGAGTCATCTAACACTGTTATCATAGGTACTGTTTTAGTTTGCAGTAGAGATGCATCAATTCTATTTGATCCGGGGTCTACTTACTCCTATGTGTCATCCTATTTTGCTTCATATTTGGTTGTGCCGCGTGATTCTTTAAGTGCTCCTGTGTGTGTGTCCACACTAATGGGAGATGCTATTGTTGTAGATTGTGTTTATCATTCATGTGTGATCACCATTGGGAGTCTTGAGACTCATGTAGATCTTCTACTCCTCGATATGGTTGATTTTGATGTCATACTGGTATGGATTGGCTGTCACCTTATCATGCTATATTAGATTGTCACGCCAAGACGATGACCTTAGCCTTGTAGGGGTTGCCTCGATTAGAGTGGAGAGGGATTCTTGGCCATTCTGCCAGTGGGGTTATCTATTATGTGAAGGCTCAGCATATATGGTCGAGAAGGGGTGTCTAGTTTATTTGGCTTATGTCCGCGATTCTAGCACGGGGGTTCCTTCCATGGATTCAGTGCCAGTTGTTCGTGAGTTTCCAGAGGTGTTTCTTGCAGACCTGCCGGTGGTGCCACCCAAAAGGGACATTGATTTCTGCAGTGATTTGGCTCTGGGCACTCAGCCCATTTCCATTCTGCCATACCGCATGGCCCCACCAGAGTTGAAAGAATTGAAGGAACAATTACAAGATTTTCTTGATAAGGGCTTCATTAGACCTAATATCTCGCCCTGGGGTGCACCTGTGTTGTTTGTGAAGAAGAAAGATGGATCGATGAGGATGTGTATAGATTATCAACAGTTGAACAAAGTCACCATCAAGAACAAGTACCCATTGCCGAGGATTGATGATTTATTTGATCAGCTTCAGGGTGCCCAGGTGTTTTCGAAGATTGATTTGAGATCTGGCTACCATCAGTTGAGGATTAGGGCATCCGATGTTCCGAAGACAGCTTTTCGGACTCGGTATGGGCATTATGAGTTTCTAGTTATGTCATTTGGGCTGACAAATGCCCCAGCAGCATTCATGGATTTGATGAACCGGGTGTTCAAGACCTACTTGGATTCCTTTGTGATTGTATTTATTAATGATATCTTGGTCTACTCCCACAGCCAAGAGGAGCAAGAGCAGCACCTTCGGATCATTCTTTAGACTCTGAGAGACCACCAGTTATATGCTAAGTTCTCAAAATGTGAGTTTTGGTTGAGTTTAGTTGCTTTCTTGGGTCATGTTGTATCAGCGGAAGGTTTCCTGTGTTTGGCAGGCTATTACCGTCGATTTGTGGAGGGATTTTCATCCATAGCTGCCCCGTTGACCAGGTTGACCCATAAGGGTGCCCCGTTCAGGTGGTCAGACGAGTGTGAGGCGAGCTTCCAGAAGCTCAAGATAGTTTTGACTACGACACCGGTATTGGTGTTACCCACAGGTTCAGGAGCTTATACAGTATATTGTGATGCATCTCGTATTGGTCTGGGTGCGGTATTGATGCAGGGTGGCAAGGTTATTGCATATGCTTTGTGGCAGCTGAAGGTTCACGAGAAGAATTACCCAATTTATGATCTAAAGCTGGCGGCCATTTTTCACGCGTTGAAGATTTGGAGGCACTATCTTTACAACGTGCCATGTGAGGTATTCATGGATCATCAGAGCTTGAAATATTTGTTCAAGCAGAAGGAACTCAATTTGAAGCAGATGAGGTAGTTGGAGCTATTGAAAGACTATGATATCACCATAATGTATCATCCCGGGAAGGCCAATGTGGTGGCTGATGCTTTGAGTAGAAAGTCAGCTAGTATGGGTAGCCTTGCTTATATTCCAGTTGGTGAGAGACCGCTTGTATTGGATGTTCATGCCCTTGCCAATCAGTTCGTGAGGTTGGATGTGTCTGAGCCCAGCCGTGTACTAGCTTGTACAGTTGCTCGGTCTTCTTTGTTTGAGCATATTAGAGATCGGCAGTATGACGATCCTCATTTGCTTGTACTTAGAGACACAGTGCGGCATGGTGGTGCCAAGCAGATTACTGTTGGAGATGACAGAGTTTGGAGGATGCAGGGTCGTATTTGTGTACCTAATAAGGATGGACTTCGTGAGTTGATTCTTAAGAAGGCCCACAGTTCCTGGTATTCTATTCATCTGGGCACCGACAAGATGTATCAGGACTTGCGGCAACATTATTGGTGGAGGAGGATGAAGAAAGACATAGTTGCATATGTATCTCGGTGTCTAAATTGCCAGCAGGTAAAGTGTGAGCATCAGAGACCTGGTGGTTTGCTTCAAAAGATAGAGATTCCTGAGTGGAAGTAGGAGCGTATCACTATGGATTTTGTTGTTGGACTCCCACGGACTCAGAGGAAGTTCGATGCAGTTTGGGTCATTGTGGACAGGCTGACCAAGTGAGCGCACTTCATTCCTGTGGCAGTTACCTATTCTTCAGAGCGGTTGGCAGAGATTTACATTCGTGAGATCGTCCGTCTTCACGGTGTGCCCGTGTCTATCATTTCTGATCGAGGTACGCAGTTCACCTCACACTTCTAGAGGGCAGTACAACGTGAGTTGGGTATCCTCAGACGGATGGTCAGTCCGAGCGCACTATTCAGATCTTGGAGGATATGCTCCGCGCTTGTGTTATAGATTTCAGAGGATCGTGGGATTAGTTATTGCCTCTTGTAGAGTTCTCCTACAACAACAGCTACCATTCGAGCATTCAGATGGCTCCCTATGAGGCATTATATGGTAGGCGGGGCCGGTCGCCAGTTGGGTGGTTCGAGCTGGGAGAGGCTCGGTTGTTGGGCACAGACTTAGTACAGGATGCCTTGGATAAGGTCAAGATTATCCAGGATCGACTTCTCACAGCTCAGTCCAGGCAGAAGAGTTATGCCGACCGTAGAGTTCGTGATGTTGCATTCATGGTCGGAGAGAGAGTGTTACTTCGGGTATCACCCATGAAGGGTGTAATGAGGTTCGGAAAGAAGGGCAAGTTGAGCCCTAGGTATATCGGACCTTTTGAGATTCTGGAGAGAGTGGGAGAGGTGGCTTACAGGCTTGCGTTGCCACCTAGTTTAGAAATTGTTCATCCGGTATTCCATGCATCCATGCTTCGAAAGTATCACGTGGATCCATCCCATATGGTAAATTTCAGCTCTGTCCAGTTGGACAAGGATTTGACTTACGAGGAGGAGCCGATGGTTATTCGAGCCCGACAAGTTCGCCAGTTGAGATCAAAGAGTTACCCTTCAGTTCAAGTGCAGTGGAGAGGTCAGCCTGTTGAGGCAACTACTTGGGAGTCCGAGTCCGATATGCGGAGTAGATATGCCCACCTTTTCACCAGCTCAGGTACTTTTCTATGTCCGTTCGAGGACGAACGATTGTTTTAGAGGTGGAGAATGTGATGACCCAAATGGTCATCTTATATTTTAGAACTCGAATCTATGCTCTTAAGCCTTAAAAATCTCATTTTATCCTCTTCGATTTACGTGCATAGTCCGGACGTGTTTCCGAAAAACTTTTATGTTAAAAATTGATGACTATAAGAATTTTCGCCTTAAAAGTTGATTTTAGTTGACTTCGTTCAACATTTTTAGTAAACGGGCCTGGATCCATGTTTTAATAGTCCTGGTGGGTCCGTGTTAAATTATGGGACCTGGGCGTATGCCCAGAATCGAATTCGGAGGTCCCTAGCTCGAGTTATGAATTTTTGATGAAAATTAAAAGTCTAAAAATTAATTATTTTTAAGAATTGGTTGATGTTTGGCCTTGGTAATACCGGGTGCATATTTTGGCTCCGGAGCCCGGTATAGGTCCAATATAATATTTAAGACTTGTCTGTGAAATTTGGTGAGAAACGGAGTGGATTTGACGTGATTTGGACGTCCAGTTGAGAAGTTAGAAATTTTAAAGTGTTCTTGAGAATTTCATTTGATTTGGTGCTAAATTCATAGTTCTAGGTGTTATTTTTGTGATTTGATCGCGCGAGCAAGTTTGTATGATATTTTTAGACTTGTGTGCATGTTTGATTTGGAGCCCCGAGGGCTCGGGTGAGTTTCGGATAGGCCACAGGATGTTTTGGACTTTGGAAAATCGGGTTTTCTATAGATTCTGGTGTTCTGGCATGTCCTTCTTCGCGTTCGCGAAGGTCCTCTCGCGAACGCAAAGAGTAAACTGATGAGGCCGGAATTTTCTTCTTCGCGAACGCGAAGCGATGGGGGCATTACCCCTCGCGAATGCGACAAGCTCATCGCGAATGCGTAGTGTTAGGAACTGGGGGTGAGGGGTGGGGAGGAGGGGGGAGGTCAGCCTTTCCTTCATCGCGAACGCGAGCAATGTCTCGCGAATGTGAAGGCCAGGGGGAGGCAGCCTACGGGAACGTCAACACTGCATCGTGAACGTGAAGGCTTGGCAGCCAATGCTCTTCGCGAACGCGACAGTGGCCTCGCGAACGTGATTCACACTGTCGCCCAGCACTTAAAACAGAATCAAACACAAGTTTAAGCCATTTCTTCAACATTTTTCAAGAACCAAACGGGTAGAGGCGATTTGCAAGAGTCATTTGCTTCCCCAAAGTGTTGGTAAGTGATTCTAAAATATTTTCTTTCAATTACCCACTATATTTTATGAATTATCAACCTAAAATCTAGAATTATTATGGTAGAATTAGGGGTTCGGGTAGAAACTAGAGATTTCGGAAATTTGGGGATTTAGACCTCAAATTGAGGCCGGATTCCAAAACCAATTATATATTCGGGCTCGGGGGTGAATGGGTAAATGGATTTTAGTCCGAACCTCGGGTTTTGACCAAGCGGGCCTGGGGTCGATTTTTCGACTTTTTGGAGGAAAATTTGAGAAATTTAATTTATGCAATATAATTGATTCATTTAGCAATATTTGATATTATTGAGTCATTTTTGAATAGATACGAGTGGTTTGGAGGCGAATTTTAGAGGAAAAGTTGTGATTCAGAATTAAGTGGCCTTTGGAACGAGGTAAGTATTGTGTCTAATCCTGACTTTAGGGAATTGGGAACCTTAGACTATTTGCTATGTGTAATTCATGTGAGTGGCGTATATGTGAGGTGACGAGTACTTATGCGCCGCCAATTTACATGTTTTCCATATTTCTTCTATTTTTCTTATATTGTCTCTTTCCTATGCCTAATTGCTACGTGTTATACTAGTGTTGTTCAATTTATTGTTCTTATCATGTTTATGCATTGCATTATGGTAAGGGAGAATGTTAATGCACGAAGAGTGATGTCGTGCCATATTGTGAGTGTTAATACACGAAGGGTGATGCTATGCCATATTGTGAGTGTTAATGCAGGAAGGGTGATGCTGTGCCATATTGGGAGTGTAAAAGCATGAAGGGTGATGTTTTATGCCATGATGTGAGAGTTAATGAATGAAGGGTGATGTCGTGCCATTTCTATTGATTTTATGGTGAGATTGAGAGTAAAAATACGAAGGGTGATGCCGTGCATTTTTCCTTTACTGTATTCGTGCTCCTGTTGATTCATAGTATATTGGTTGTTTTAGTTCTTATTCTATTGTAGATCTTCATTTCGTATTTCCCCCAGCATGTTTCCCCCTCCCGATATTTCCTGTCTAGCTCTTCATTACTGTTACTTGCATATACACTGTTAAATTATACAGGTTGATTTATAGGTGCCTTGCCTTAGCCTCGTCACTACTTCGTCGAGGTTAGGCTCGACACTTACCAGTACATGGGGTCAGTTATACTGATACTGTACTCTGCACTTTCTGTGCAAATTTTGGTACCGGCTCGGGTTGATCGAGATTTTGCTATTGGATCGCTATGCGAAGACTCAAGGTAGATCTGTCGGCGTTCACAGACCTTGAAGTCCCCATCTATCTTTATGTTCTACTGTTTCTTATATTCAGAAAGTTGTATTTCTTTCAAACTATTACTTGTAGTAAATTCTAGAATGCTTGTGAATTATGACTCCAGATCCGGGTGGTAGTAATTGATACAGTCTTTATATTATTTCACACTTATTATATTTCATCTTAGCTAATTATTGTTATTTACCGAATGAAAATAAGGATTTGGTTTAATAATTCTCTAACATTGGCTTGCTTAGTAAGTGAAATGTTAGGCGCCATCACGGTCCCGACGGTGGGAATTCTGGGTCGTGACAGAAACTCACAGATATGGCCATAAATATATGGAGGTTAATAGGAGACCTTCACAATGATATTTCAGGGAGTTACAAAATCACATAACACATTTGAAGAGAGAAGGCATCTCAAACAACTAAACTAATATACTTTAACTACAATGACATCCCTGTATTTGTCCTTAAGTGTTCATAATTACCATAATCTTAGTTTTATAAAACAAATGACTTAAGTACATGATATAGATCAATTAGGTAACATTAAAGCAAAATTAATAGAGCAGGCATGAAGGCCATAGCAAAATATCATGAAAAGTCTGAAATCAGAACAAGTGTAAAGAATCATTGAAGTTATTTAGTTAACTACAGAAGTTCAACATTGCTTAGATTGTTCAACTTAGAGCAGCATTCATTAAGTTCACAAGATAATCGATTAGAATTAATTAAACTTTAAATTATTAAAGAGACAGTTGATTCTTACATACAATATCAAGACATAATTATCAATTATAGATTAATAGCATACATCAGAGACAAGGATAATCAGCAGAGAATAAGAGGGCAAACATGATTTTAACTTGAACAGTTAAAGAGAGGAAGGGTCGACATGTACTGACCTTCCTTTGAGCAGCAAATCAAACAAGGATTTTGTTTAGCCTTTTGGGAATAAAGAGCTCAAACTTCAACCAGCCAATAAACTCAGAACCAGAAAAGAGAGGGAGAGAATGAGAAACAACTGAAAACCTAGGCTTCGATTAAAAAAAATCTAGATGCTACTGTGTATTGATGTCTTTTAGGTTGTTAGGTGTTGTTCTCTGTTGTTTTTTATTGTTAGGTGAGAGCAACTAAGGTTACTATTTATAGTGCCATTAAGTCTTAGGGTTCCGACAGATTCAAATGGTGGTAGTGGAGAATGACGACTACCAGATGATGCAAGCAAAATGAGTAAAAATTGAGAAGCAGAGGGGAAAACAATGAGGATTTTACCTGAGAAGAGAGAGGTCGACCTTTGAAGGCAAAGACCCATCGGACAAAGCTTCAATGTCCAAAGGTCATTGCATTTGACCTCTGAACCTTGAATAATCATGATGAAGCTCTGAGAAACCTTCATGCATGCTCCTATTTGATAGAGTACAAGAGAAATTAGAAGACTTGAAATTTCATTCTTTGGTCTAGGGTTTCAGATTTGGGGCTTTTGAATTATATCGGTGAAAATTGAAAATGATCAGCAGGATTCGCAGCATAGGGATAAGATGGATTGATTGAGGTTTGATTTTGCCGACCTTGCACGAATTTGTACAAGGTCTCATGACTAACGGGGAGTGTAGGAGATGAGGGAGACGAGAGCGTTTAGGGAAAGGGGGTGGCTGGCCATAAGAGGAAATGTATTAGGGTTAGGCGTTAGTTAGGTTTAAAGTGAACAGATGAAAGGGAGCCGTTGGATCATCATGATCAACTGCTCCGATATTTCGGGGATAAAATCATTTATTGAGAAAAAAGGATGTCTGTTGGATATCTTTTAATCCAATGGTGGAGATAAATTATTGATGCGTATTGAAATAAAAGGAAAATTTGGTTTAAGTATGGACCATTGATTTTTTTTTGAATCAACGGTCCAAATGAAGTGTGTTTGTTGTGTGAGTGTTTGGGAGCGATGACATGACGCACCGCTATTAGCTCACAAAGAGTGGCATAGATTGTCAATTTGGATTGGAGGGGTTGTTTTGGACTGGGTGTGATGGTGATTGGGCGTGTGTATTGGGCTAATTGCAATTTAATACATAGCTAATTTATATTTAATTATAATTACAATTATAGCCATTTAGTCTTTAGACTCTTTAAAATTAATTTAATTAAACTTAACTAGTTTCAACAAAATGTGATAGAAATTATAATCATCAATACACTACTAATTATTATAATTAATTGATTATTTATTAAAATACCCTATTTCTGAAATTATGACATTAATTTCGGATTATTTGAAATAGTAGGCTAGTTAATTAAAAATTAAGGAATAACTTGTTAAATTAATTATAAAACTTATGTAACAAATATAAAGGTTACTTTAATAGTCTCAAAAATAGTAAGGGTAATATATCTTACAATTATATAATACTAACTTATTAATTTGAACACTATTAATTATTAATTTATATAAAAATAGGTATTATTGATTAGAAAATATTTTAACATATTTATTACAAATCATTAAGTATAAATAAATTAATTTTAAAAGAGTGGGTCAAAATTGGTCGGCAACAAATTTAACGAAGAATAGAACACAATTGAAGAAAAGTATCAATATCAGTGTGATACACTAACTTGTTGGAATTAAAGTTTAATCGTTATTAGCCCACATATATGTTAGATCACGTTTTGAGTTTTTTAAACTTTATTTTAAGATTTTTGCGACATTATACGTAATGTGAAATTTAAAGAACTAATTTTAGACATCACGTAAGATTTCTTTTATTTTTTATTAAAGATTCTTGCGATATTGTACGTAAATATGAATTTAGAGAACTAATTTTACAGAACTCAATCACTCATATTTGTCATAAAGATTGATTTGGGTCCAGGTGGAACATAAATTCATAATAGACAATTGAGGATTGATATTATCCTCCCTCCTTAAAAGGCAAATAAGTACCGCCCTTTAATCATACAACCAATCTGTATCTTTTCGTGAAAGGCATTTGGGATCTTTTCTTGGTCCCGCAATAATTATGAAGCTTATTATTTTTTGATGTACCTAATATTAGTTTTGGTGAGCAACTAACTGCAGTTAATATGCATCTTCCTGAACAATTTTGTAATAATTATTTACTGCTTGGATTATACCTAAATAAAAAAGCATTTCACTGAATTTCACGTGCCAATCAAACTAATCTAATGAACCTGTGTTTTAAAGTAAGTTCAGTGATCAAGAGGTCATAATTTGAATATATTGCAAAGGTTTGAACCAATTGGTTTGCTTTCATTCACTCATGAAAAAGTATTTTCATGAACTCGTAGTAAAAGCATTCTTATTCGAGTTAGGCATCTATCTATTTTGCTATTTTTATGAATAATTTGGATTTATTAGTCAATATTAATAGGCTTTTGCAAATTAATATTTATAGCCATTATGCAATGACAAATATTTAAAAAGCATTTAAATGTTAATAAACTCCCCAATATAAACATTCTCATGCACTTCATAATATGAGCTAATTAAAGGTGGTTTCTTAACAAGTTACTTATAATAATGCAAAGCACGCAACGCATGCATAGAAAAACATAATTGCAGACAAAAAGGAATTATCACAAATGGGAGACATGAGAATACATAAGTATATATGTGAAATGATGATTTAGTACCTTTTGATAATGATGCATCGAGAATGGTTTGTTTGGTTCAGTTTCAAACTTTCAATCATGTTAAGTGAAAGGAAAATGTAACATCATTTTCTTCCAAAGTGGTTCTATCAAAAAGAAAAATAAAGTCTCTCAAAAGGGCTCATTCTACTTTCACTTTTTTCTAACTATTTATTGGAGATGACAAAAGGGTGTTTTTTGTTGGGGACCATAGGGCCACGAGAAAGAGCTGCTTCTTGATTATATATATACATAGATCTGTTTTCTGTAGAAAGCAAGAAAAATATTCCTAAATGTTTTGGTTTAAGTTATGTACATGGAAATTGTATGTGTTTTGCTTTGTGTAAAAGCTTTTGAAAGACGGTTGGATTGTACATTTAAATTTTTTAGTTTTCCTTCTTACCTTTATTGGGTCTTGAATAGCAGAGATAAGATCAAATTTATCTAAACAAATAGTCTTTTATGACTGATTATTATTGCAATAGAAGAAAATGATACTATAAAATTCTACAACTAGTATGTTTTATTTATTGATCTATAAAATTGTGAGATAAAAAAGAGGTCTCACACAACTAGTATTAGTTATGTGTGAGACACACCATAAAATTTGTGGACCCATATCTTACACTTTTAGATCCACAAAATACTGGGTCCATAAAATTGTGAGACAAAAAGGTCTCACACAACTAATATCAATGGTGTGAAGTACAAAATAAAATTTGCCATTTAACTTATGTTAGGATAAACACAAGGTTGAACGGTCAAGTCATAAACATTGTAATTACGAGAAATGAAGCATTTTCTGCTACTACACTTCACATATGCAGAAAGAACTTGATGCGCTAATTTCACTTGATACAGACGGCGCATTTTAAGACTAGAGCGCATCGCACTACAAGAAAACTCCGGATTGCCAACGCATTTTACTAACCACCTAAATCCATTAGTAAATTATTAATGGATTATCAATGGGTTTTTTGTTTTTGCTAATGTAAGGAGAGTCTATTATATTAAAAGCATAGAACATTTAGTTATTATATAACGTCGGGATACACCGCATACCGGTTTTCCCCAATTTATCTTTAATAAAAATTTGTAAAATAAAAGCCGGAGGTGTTTCCCAGTACATAATGTTATCTTCCTCCGTTAATGTTTGTTGCTTGGTGCTTCCATACTTTGCCAGAGCGTCAGCTACATCGTTGCCTTCCCGATATACATGTGTTATTTCTGCCACTCCAATAGCATCAAGAAGAAAACTGCAATCATGAAGAAGATGTGAGTAGCGAGGTTGTTCATCTTTAAATAAGTTACATAATACATGTGAATCTGTTTCCACTGTAGTGGGAAAGAGATATTTTATGAAGGAGAGTTCTAGTCCTGCCATTAGTGCCAGCAATTCAACATGAAGAGCGGATGTTGCAGCTGCCTTCTGCGCAAACCCCACTATCCAATTGCCATTGTGGTCTCTGATGATTCCACCAGTGCCACTGGTTTGATTGTTTTTATCATAAGCTCCATCAATGTTTAGCTTGTAGTGGTTAGTAGGTGGGAACCATCTTATTTGTGTGAAGCCTAGGGTTTGGTTTCACAGTAATATGTGCAATTGAAATGAATTCAGCAACTTGAGTCATAATTTTATTCTGGCATGCGATAGTAGTTGTGTGGTTGAAGAGATTTGAGTTCCTATTAATCCAAATATTCCACAGGATGAAAGGTAGTTGGGTGAAGTTTGGAGTTTTGAAAGAGGCATTTGTTGTGTGGATGGTAGTCTCTTTGAGACACGTATCCTTTATCCAGTGAACAAAGTTGTGTACTTGAGATTTTTGTAGATTGAACAAAGTCCATAAGTGGTATGAATTTTTGCACGAGAAAAAAAATGTGGTATATGTCTTCTACTACGGTTGGGCAGAATTGACAAAGGTTTGTTTGGAGTATATTTTTTTGAACAGGAAGTCTTTAGTAGGTAATTTGTGGTGCACAAGTATCCACATGAAATATTTCAATTTGTTCAAACACTTAATCTGCTAGATCCAAGAGTTATTGGCAGTGTTGGGTTGCTTTATTAGGTTGTTGATTTGTAGTTATAGTAGATATGCTGACTTTGTGGTAAAGTTACCAATGGGTGTTTGGTTCCAGAAGGATTGATCAGTTTTGGGTGAGAATGGGATGCAGATGTTTTTGATTGGTGTGCAGTATCAGGGTGTATGGTTAGTGATAATATATCAAAACACCACAAATGATTCGCAAGGATTGAAGACACTGTTTGTTGTTCCTCCATATATTGTAGAGGCCCATGTATTGAGTAGCGTAGACAGTTATTATTAGGAATCCAATTGTCATTCCAGAAATTTATTTATTTTCCATCTCCTATGTTCCAGGAAAGCCCTGAACGGAATAGAGCATTTGCTTTGGTCATACTTTTTCATATGTATGAATCAGTAGGATTAGTCACGTGTGTGTTTGCTCGTCGATGTTGGACATATTTTGCTTGTAGAAATTTTACCCACAGTGATTAATTGTTCTTATGGAATCGCCATAGTAACCCTGCTAGTATTGCATAATTCTTCTCACTGGTTTTGTAAAGTCCCAGTCCTCCGAGCAATTTTTGGAGTGGTAATAGTCTCCAATTAACAAGGTGGACTTTTTTTTTTCTTTTCCGGAGTTGAACCCCATAAAAAATTTCATTGGATACGGTCTATGTGATTCTTAGTAGAAGTTAGCAGTAGGTTATTTTGCATGGAATAATTTGGTATGGTGTCTAGTACTGAATGGATGAGGGTGGTTCTACCTGCCATGTTGAGAGTTTTTGCTTTCCAACCTGAAAGCTTGTTGTTCATTTTGTCAATTATGAATTGATAATCTTTGCCTTTGGGGGAGTGATTTGTTAAGTAAAAACCCAGGTATTTACCAAAGTTGGTAGCCTTGCAGATGTTTAAGGCACTGGCAAGACAATCTTGAGTGTTGAGCGGTACATTTTTAGAGAAAACATGTTTTGATTTAGAGAAATTAATTTTTTTCCCGATTGAAGGTGGAAAGAGTTGAATATATTAACAATAGAGTTGGCGTTGTGTAGATCAGCACGCGCAAATAGTATCAGGTAGTATGCAAAAGGCAGGTGTGAGGCTGGTGGCCCCGATTTACTAATCTTGACTGGTATCTAGTCGCCACTGGCTGTTGCTTGATTAATTTGGTGGGATAATGATTGCATACAAATAATGAAGATGCATAGGAATAATGGGTCTCCTTGACGAATGTCTCCTGATGGTTCAAAAAAGTTAGTAGGTTTTACATTTATCAAAATTGAGACAGAGGAGGTGGAGATGCAATTCATAATAAGCTTGATTAGTGTAGAGGGGAATCATAGGTTGTAAAATGGTTTGCATATGACAGATCATTCAAGTCTATCAAACGCTTTTTCTAGGTTTAGTTTAAGCATCATGTTTCTCATCCGTCCTGACATGCGATTAACAGAGTGGATTGCTTCTTACACTATGATTGCGTTATCAATATCCCTTCGACCTGGGAGAAAACTGCATTGATTGAGACTAATGAGACATTTGAGGAATGGGAAAATCCCGTTGACGATAATTTTGATAATCGTTTTATAGGATGTATTGCACCGGCTAATTGGTCTATATTGGGATATGTGTTCAGGATTTTTCACTTTTGGGATGAGTGTGATGAAGGTGGTATTTATATTTATAGGGATTGTATGAGATTCAAAAGCATCTTTGCAAATTTGGATTACGGCGCATTTGGTTGAATTCCAGTGCCTTTGAAAGAAGATTAGATGGAGTCCATCCGGCCCAGGCGCCTTGAGAGGTTTGAAAGACTTTATTTCTCTATGGATTTCTTCCTCTGAAATGGGTTTTGATAATATGCTTCTATCCTCCTCGGATAGAGCGTAGTCAAATCGTTGGTGAGAAGCACTTTTGAGGGACATAAGCTTAGATGAATAGATAGTGTTGTAGTGATTTAGGATAATAGAATTAATTTCTTTGTGATAGTAAGTCCAGTTACCTATGAAGTCATTTAATCCTAGTATCCTGCTGCATCTTCTTCTTCGAATAGTAGAAGTGTGAAAAAATTTTGTATTTGCATCCCTTCATTAAGCCATTGCACCCTAGATTGTAACTTCCAAAAATCTTCTTCTTGTTTTAGTACTAAATTATATTGGTCACAAAGGTTATTTTCTAGGTATTGGTAGTATGGAGACTTTTTAGGATTGTTCATATTTTGAAGTCTTGCTAGTAGGACTTTTTTTTATGTGAAAAATATTCCCAAAAGTAGTCCTATTCCAATCTTTGATGTGGGTGGTGAAGTTTTTTATGGAATTAAGATATATGAAGGATTGGTGCAAGTGGTGATTAACAATGTTGTTAAAAACTGGGTGGCTGAACCATATGGTTTCCAGCCTAAATAAATTGTTAGGCTTAGAACTTTTTGATAGTGATAATAGGAGTGGACAGTGATTTGAGTGTGTATGCGGGAGGTGTATGATAGTGGAGTCAGGGTGCGCGGTAAGCCATGAAGGATTTGGGTAGAAGCGATCTAGTCTTTCCAAAATTAGGCTATTTTTAGTACTTCTAAGGTTTGACCAGGTAAATCTAGAGCCCATAAACCCCATATCGACCATGTTTATATTTTGGAGACAGGTTAGTAAGGCATTAACTCAATTATTATTAATAGGGTTTTCCCCGAATTTATCTGCAGCCGAAGTAATTTCGTTAAAATCCCCACACAATACCCATGGCAACGTCTGGTTATAGAAATCTGTTCTGAGTTATCCCATAATATTTTTCTATTATTAAACCTATTACTTGCATAAATTAGAGATAGTATCCAAGGTGGGCTAGTGGGACCTGTCTGGACATTTGCATGGATTTCCTGGTTGGTGACTGTAATGGGGTCCACATGTGCCACTTCATGATCCTTCCATAATATAATTATCCCCCCTGAATAGCCTACTGCATCCATGTGTAGTATATTTATAAACTCTAACTCCAACATTAGTGCTTTGGTGCTGCTTCTTTCATTTTAGTCTCAGTGAGACCATGTTGGGGTTGTGTCAAGAAAGGACTGCTCCGAGGTTCCTTCTGAAATCATCTGCATTTTCTCCCCTACAATTCCATAATAGTATCTTCATTAAGAGAGTGTTTTGTATTGGCCTCTCTTTATGAGTCCTCGAAGGATTCAGAGCAAGGGATAATTGTTGGCAGTTGTTGTATTCGTGTAGAGGAGAGTGATCCCTCAGTATTGGAACCATCACAATGGAGTAAGAGAAAGGGTCGACGGGGTAGATCCTCATGTTGATGCCCATCTTCATGATCATTGGAGGAACACTGATAAGGAATTTTCTTTCTGAGTTTTGGGGCAGGGTGAGTGTCAGAGGCTGCATTATTGTGATATTATAGAGAAGTTGATCTAGGGTGCTTATTGAAATGATCCTATGCCTGTTGTCCCTGATGGTGGTGGTGGAGTTTTCGGGCGTTGTAGCTCCTCTAGTAAGAATTATGGCTAGAGCGATACAACTTATTCTTCCTTCTGTGGTTCTGGTGAAGCGTGCTGGGGCGCCATAGTTGGTGATGAGCTCCATGATTTGGGTGGTTAGGGTGTATTCCATTGTTGATGCTGATCCGCTGCTTGTTGAGTGGATGTTGTTGCCTGCATGTCCAGGATCTGATTGTTGAGTTCTAGTGCTATGATTTCTTAGACTTACAATAGTTGGTGCGCATGCTGCATCCTCATATTTGAGTGGAGTCCTTGGGAGACATAGTGTGATAGGGAGGCCGTGTTCTCCGTCAGTAGAGTGACTTGTTGCACGATGAAGTCGAAGTTCCAGTGCCTTAGAAGTGGTTGTGGTGGTGCTTCCTCCTGTTGCTGTGGTAGTGGGGTTTGGGTTTCTTGATGGTGGTACTGTTGGTGGTGTAGTTGGAGGTTGTTTTCGTAGGTTAGGGGGAACTGGTAGGGGTTTTAGTATCCGTTCATGGTATAGTTTGAGCCCATCGGAGGGAATGGCATTTGGAGGTAGAGAGTTTAAGGGATTGAGTGTATTTGCGTGTCCATTGTGCGGGAAATATGGTGAGTTTGAAAGGGTGATTGTTGGTAACGCGCATCGTTGCCCAGATTTCTTTTGCTTGGTTCCCCGTAGCTCTGGTGTGCATTGTTTCGCAGAGGTGATCAAGGCATTTTCCAATTGATGTGTGAGAGATTGGTTTTCTTTTGGTGATGGGGTGGTGTGAATTGAAGTGCTAGTAGTATTAATAACTTGGTTGTGAGAAGAAGTAGTGTGAGTAGGTAATAGTAGGGGTTCATCATGTCGATGGGGTGTGATGGGATTTGACCCGCCGGCACTTGAGTGGTCTGAAAAGAAGACGTTTAGGGTAGGCTTTGGTGTTACAGGTATCTGCTTTGCATTTAACGCACTGGGGAGGGCGATCATTCCTACTCTAGGGGGTGTACATTAAGTAAATTCGAAGGTTTTAAGGAGTGTTTGTATATATCCCGATGGGATATATACAAATGATTGTCTTTAGTAATGTGGTGTGGGCTTGGTAGCCCTTTTTAGGCTATAATATTTGTGGAGATAATTGTTTCAACGGGGACAAAATTTGCGATAATTATTTCAGGTGGTTTATTAATAGGGGAGGGGATATTTGGCTTATATTTAGTGGAAAGGTTGTAAGTGGTGGAAAGGTTATTTTTGGATTGTAGGGGCGTAATGACTAGATTGATATGATGATTGTAGGTAGGGGAAGAGGGATAGGCATTACGTGATTTGGTATTGACGTAGGAGTCGTGTAGGTCATCAATTTCTGTAGTTGATAGAATGGAGAAGGGATTGTGCATTGGGGATGTAGGGAATTTTTTCTTGGTGTCCTTCCCATTGTGCGATGACGTGGACCCCTTATGTGCAGGTGTAAAATTATTCTCCTTTTGCAGTTGAGTAGTCTCCGCTTGGTGGTTGGGAATTTTGTTACGTGGTCTTGTGTTGGCGTCAGGTTGCGTTGGGTGGTTGCGTGTACTGTGTGAATTTTTGGAGTTCTTTTTTTACTGTAGATTTGATGTCTATTCCAGTGCTGCTGAGTAAGTCTTTGTCAATGTTGAGCATTCTTGATTTTTCCTCTTTGATTATAGTATGGTTTGGACTCCCCTCTTCCTTGGTTATTTTTTTCTCATGAGCTTCCTTATTTAGAGTGCCCAATCCTGTGTTTATAAAAACTACAAGTATTGGAACTTGTATTTTGGTTTGGTTTTGAGTGTTTACCCGTTCTTTGCCTTTTCTGTTTGGATATACAATTGTTTTGCATGGCCCTTCAGACATTGATTGGCTTGTACTTTCTTCATTTCTTGTGGTTGCATGTGGTTTTGTCTTTGCTGTACATTAGTTGTATTTATGCCATAAGCATCCACAAAGGGTGCATAGCGGATTGGTGTCCTCATTATGTATCTGCTGGAGGTGGGTTCCCAACAACACTGATGTTAGTAGAGTTTTGCCTACTGGGGTTAGGATGCATAGTCCTTCATATCGTCCTCTAGTTGCTTGTGTTGTGCAGTTGTTGATTTTTAGTAGTGTTCCTAGCATTTGGCTGATTCTTTTTAGAATCGTTAAGTCATAAAATTCAGTTCGTATGTCTTATAAGTGTATCCATATTGTGGTTGTGATTGACTTTGCATCATATGAATTGATATTTGGCTCCCATTGTCGGATTTGATAGGCATTGTGACCCAATGAACCATGGACCCTGTTGTAGAGCTTTGTTGTAGATTTCTTGTGAGTTGAACTTTATGAGGTAGAAATCATTGCCCAAATCTATTAGATTTAGGGCCTATGCTGATCTCCATAGCCTGTGTATTTTTTCTCTTAGTTGTATATATCCTAGTCGTTTTCCCAGAAGCTTTATGATGATAGCTTGCTTCCATAGTTGATAAAACCTTTCTTTATCTTATGCTGAATTGGGTATGAAGTTTGGATAATTTTTCGGATTTGTGTTTTCATCTTCGAGAGATAAATTATTGAAGGTGTTGCATTCAAAATCCAGTGGTACGTTGTTGTTGTCAGTGGAGATTAATTTTTCCTTGAAGCTATCTTTTCCATTTTTCCCTTCCTTGGTCTTGTTTACACTGCGAAGCAATTGATCTGCCTCTTCATCATTTATTACTCATTACTGAGTCATGCATGGTCATCGTTTTCATTTGATGTAGTGTTTAATTGATTGATTTACCTTTCTCTCTCTACTTTCTATAGAGAAGGCAGAACATTGATGTAGTATGAACAACTATGACGTATATGGATTATCAATGGATTAGAAACAAAATAAATTCAAGAATTTAGTAACGAATTACTAACGGATTGCAAACGATGAAAATTTGTACTAAAAAACTTGACTACCTTCTTTAATCTAGTTCTCATAAAATTACACTAAGAAATATGTGATTCTCTTAGTGGTGTGAGTCTTAGAGGTGAAAGTTGGATTCTCCTTATATAGGAATAATGCTTATAGTCCAACATGTTCAAATCATACAATTAGAGAGTTTTGATCAATAAAACTTTTTGTTTGTGTATGAATTTCAATAATTTATTAATATAAATCTTTGAAATAATATATAAAAACACTTTACCAGTTACATGCAATTTTACCTCATTAAATAAAGCTTTTAGAGGAGAAAAATAGAAATAAAGGTTAGATGATATGAGTTCGACTGAAAGCTAAACATTACCTATAGAGCTCTTAGAACCTCAGCTTGGTAGAAAAAAAAAAAAGAAAAAAAAAGGAAAGAAAAAGCTAGTCAAGGGGAAAAGCTGTGGGAATTCTTATTCATTTGTCCCTTTTTAAATTTTGGCATTTTGCTGGTTAAGGCATAAAGATACGAAAATAATGTGTTCTGTTATAAAATAAAGACTATAAAGTAAAGAAACCGAAGACAAGTATAGAGAGAGATTGATATATTATTCAACTTAAAACTGATGTTCATAATGAACTGAAAACTCCTCTATTTATAGAAGAAAGGAAGCAGCTGTGAGGCTTTTCAGGAAGCAACTGCAAGGCTTTTCTTTAGCTGATTGTAAGATATCTGCATGAGTTGCTTGCAACCTGCCTGCGTCAGCTGCTTGTAGGCTGTCTGCATGAGCTGCTTGTAACCTGCCTGTTTAATAAGAAGCCGCTGCAAATCATTTCATTGAGTTGCTTGCAACCTACCTGCATCAGCTGCTTGTAGATAAATTTTAACAGAGTACCAAACGGATAATCTTCTTCAGGAAGATTATCTATAGCGGAGTAATTAATGGACATCCACAATATAATGATTTTCATAACACTCCCCCTTGGATGTTCCTTAAAAGATATTGTGCCTCGTTAAAACCTTACTAGGAAAAATTTAGTGGAAAACATTCTAGTGAAAGAAAAAGAATACACATATTTAGTAATATGCAATTATAGTTGCCTCATTAAAAACCTTATAGGAAAAATCACATGGAAAAAATCTTAGTAAGGAAAAAAGAGTACAATGCGTATTTCACTTCCCCTGATGAAAATCTTGTTCTAAATATTTGAGTCTCCGCATTCAAATCCATATTTTTTTCAAATAAAATGAATCAGTGATCTCAACCATACGCATTCCCTACTTACTTCATAAATAACTATTATTTCAGCATGATTTGAAGAAGTAGCAGCAATAGATTGCTTTGTAAAGCACCATGATATTACAGTACCTCCACATGTAAACACATACCCGATTTGAGATCGAGCTTTATGGGGATCGGATAAATAACCTGCATCTGCATAAGCAATATAATTTGCACCACCTTTGTTAGCATTAGCAAGATACATAAGTGCACCAATTTCACTGAGATAGATTATTTCGGGACCAAGGAGTTCTTCATCCTCTTCTGGAGGTCAGAATGGATCCTTATTCACTTCAAGTGACCGAACACCCATTTGGTGTACTTAATATGTGCGCTTTGTCTATATAAAAGCGTTTTAAGACCTTTTCTTTATAGATAGATTGATGGATAAAGATCCAGTATGCTAAATATTCAATTTGCAGACTAAGACAAAGTTTTTCCCTTTGGAGCTCTTCTGGAGTTCCGATGAGATTTATGCCATTAACATAAACATCAAGTATAACAAACTCTGATGTTGTTTTCTTTGTAAAAAATACATGAACAAATAAGATCATTTATGTAACCTTCTTTCAACAAATATTCAGTAAGGCGATTATACCACATGCGCCCAGATTGCTTTAAATAGTACTAAGATCTTTGTAATCTAATTGAATGCATTTCTCGAGATTTTGAATTTGCTTCGGGCATTTTAAGTCCTTCAGGGATCTTCATATATAATTAATCAAATGAGTCATATAGGTTATGACTTACATTTAAATGGCATGACATCTTCAGGTGTCTAGACTACAGGTCTGATCTTCACAATCTTTTACAATATTGTGCACTATATTGTATCAAATATATCATCGACGATTATTTCGTATCAGTTCGCAAGTGACATAACTTGTTGAGATCTCATCACTTTCTTTATTTTCAGGTACCTGAACTTCTTCTGGAGTTTCATGTAATGTTATGTCGTGGGCTCTTCTAGAGCTCATTTTCTCCTCATTATGATCATTTGCTCCTATCCTTTTCAAGGATTGTTATCTTTGGAACCGATCAGTTTACTACGCTTCATGTGTGCAGTAAACTTTATCCTTCAGGGATTTTAATTTTAATAGGAGCATTTGCAGCTGAAATCTGATATTTTATTTTAGATCAGCAAATGCTTCTAGCATTTGATTTGAATTATCTTCTAAGTGAGGATCATATTAATGATAATTCGATTCATATAGAATATTTTTCAGCTGTTTTATTCCATCCCCCAAATGTTAGAAAAACTAACTCATATCCCCAATCTTCTTTGGGAAACATATCTTTATGCATTGTGGTAGAGAAATTAATGATATACCACACATCAAAAGTTATTAGATATATTTGGTTTCTGATCCTAAACCAATTGTGAGGAGAGGACTTATCATATTTTGTTGGTCTGATGCATACAAGTGCTGTTGTATGCAATTTAGAAAATCTTAGACCTACACATGAGGCTTTGTTATCATAAGCAATAGTTTAGCCATTAATAGGAGGTATTCAATGCTAAACTAGCTTGGATATAAACCAACATCATCAAGATAAATTATCTTGATTTCATAATCTGAAAATTATGCTCTTAATTGAGAAAGATAATTTCAAATGCCAAACTGCAGGTTGACAATAAACATACATGTAACCATCTTATATATGCATCTATAAGTGGTTTAGATGATAGGTGAATGAGCCCATATTCACCTTTTATATATTCCATAATTCAGGGATTTTAGTCCCAACTTTAGCTGGTATAATCAATTTATTATGAGAACAAGCAAAACAAGAGAATTCTTGAAAAATCTTCTACTTCTTCAGTATATGCTTATCTGAATTCTCAAATAGCTCATTTAAAAATGGCAAATAAAAACTTCAAGTTTATCATGGCGTGTTCTATCTCTAAGTAAACTTCTGGTTTACTATGGCATACATGTTTACATCAGTAAACTTCTAATTTACTGTGGCTATTTTGTATGAGTAAATTTCTAGTTTACAGTAACTACTTTTGCCGCATTAAAACTTCTGGTTTACTATGACTGCTTTTGCATTAGTAAACTTCTGATTTACTGTGATACATGATGTAGTACAAATTGAAGAATAAGGTAGGTAACTTCTCACATACATATTATTTTACCTCCTATCATTGTGAAAACATGAAGAATTTCAATCTTCCAATCATTTGTGATCTCAATATGATAGCCATTTGTATCAATAAACTTCGGATTTACTACAATATATATTTTGACCATAATCATATAATCTGAATGACATATTTGTATATAAGCTCTTCGAGAACCTTCATTTATTATCCGCAATCTAATATTATTCGGACACTACTGGTGTCACGTGTCTTCTAGACAAACAATTAGTTCTTTAGGAGTTTTTGATACATTTTGTACTATCAAATATAGCTCAGACACTTTTGGTATCACGAGAGAAAATCATAATTAAATAAATAATATAAATACAACTCTAAATTTATAAATGTCAGAAATCAAAAATTTCAATATTCTTACCACCAACTTTGTGACAAATATCTCCTTCAGGAAGAAACGCCATTAACATCTGAATATTTTATATCAAAGCAGCAATCACATAGTCATTACATCCTTCAGGAAAATATACACGAGTTGTTATTTTCTTTGGGGTATTTAATAACAACTAACCATAATATATCGTTGTGGTTGTAGTAGAAAGTATTCTACAAGAATGCTTTTGCCTTAGAATGATACTTGATAAAATTATCTAAGATGTTTTACGTACAACAAGTACGTGTGGTAATGATCTTTATGGTACAAAAATAATATTTATATCCTCTATTATTCTACCTCTTCAGGAGGTGAGTTGTGGTATTTCTTCATTCACTCCAGGGAACGAAAATGTGCTTCAAAAATAACTTTGAATAGCTCATTATTTTGTTTAAGCACATAAATATACTGCTTCAAAATATTTTCCTACCTCAGGAGGAAATTTCAATTGTGTTACTTCTTCAGGAGCAAATTTAAAATACGGAATATTTAGTATATATTCTCTCAATCATATTAACTCTTCTGGAGTTGAATTGTAATATATTTACAATAAGAGCGCGTTCATATTTACGACTTTATTAATATTATCACATTCACTTCAGGGAATAGATTAATATTTATCAAAAATTCTTATCCTTCAGAAAATCGAACATAATTATCTGAACGCGCATTAAACACATCAAATTGTGATGCTTCAACCTCTTAAAATATTTACTACTTCAGGAGCAAATCGAGGCATGCATGTAATATAGAGAATATTTCTCTAGCTTATATTTAATTGTAACCATAGAAAGCCTAAATTATCACTTCTGGTGGTCATAGGCATATACCACTTCTGGTGGTTAATAAAATTTAGTTACAATGAGATATACGAAATATAACCACTTCTGGTGGTTGTATATTTCTTGCAAACTCTGCTGAAGTTTAAGTGGATCTAACAATGTTATCCACTTTGTAATCATTTATTAAGATAATAAGGATGAAAATAAATATCAAAATAGGTATTGTATATGTAACATATAACCAAGAAAGCGATGATAAAGATATTAAAATATAAGCAAAAGGCTCAAATTAATTACGCAAATTTGGCCACTCCATATGTAAGTAATATCTATATCACTACCGCTAAGAAGAAAAACTCACCACCTCAAGGATATAATCTGCCTTATGATGCTTGGAATGAACAAGATCTGACCACGGACATAAGAGTGTCGCCTTACATCAGAGGTGAACACTGAAATAGAAATTAAATTCGATGTAAGTGCTCAAAATGGCAGAGTCTCGTGCTGATAACGTGTTATAAAATAAAGACTATAAAGTAAAGAAACTGAAGACAAGTATAGAGAGAGATTGATATATTATTCAACTTCAAACTGATGTTCATAATGAACTAAAAACTCCTCTATTTATAGAAGAAAGGAAGCAGCTGCGAGGATTTTCAGGAAGCAGCTGCAAGGCTTTTCTTTAGCTGTTTGTAAGCTGTCTGCATGAGCTGCTTGCAACTTGCTTGTTTAATAAGAAGCTGCTGCAAATCATTTCATTGAGTTGCTTGCAACCTGCCTGCATGAACTGCTTGTAAGCTGTCTGCATGCAACCTGCCTGTTTAATAAGAAGCTTCTGCAAATCATTTCATTGAGTTACTTGCAACCTGCCTGTATCAGCTGCTTGTAGATAAACTTCAACAGAGTACCAAACGGTTAATCTTCTTCAGGAAGATTATCTATAGCGGAGTAATGAATGGATATCCAAAATATAATTATTTTCATAACATATTTATCATTATTTTCTTTTGTCATGTGTGGTAGTTCATGGTCTTAAAAATTAAAATGATAAAAGTTGTGATTTGACCATCTTCCACTCCTTATTGTAAGAAGTTTATTGAAGGGTTGATTGGCTACCCACCGTTAATTACAAAGAATATGCCTTCTTCTTTACTTACTAGTCCTGCAAAGCCCGTGCTGAGCCCAGGCCCAAGATCAAGGCAATAAAGTCCATCATAATGATTTTAGATCAAAGCACTAAAGTCAATTATAATGGTTTTACTTAATAATAATAATAATTTGTGTTACGTTTTTATGCACAACTTTTTTAACATCATCGCATCTTAATCGTTTATTATTCATTATTTATGTTTTCTGATCATATCATTAGATAATTTATTAAAAGAAATATTTATAAGAAAGCAAGCATGCTAAGGAATAAGTATATATATATCAAAGGGACAAAGGTAACTTGATATTTAGTAACATAATTGAAATTATGCAAAATGATTCCAAATGGACTATAATCATATATTAAAGAAGATATTTTAATATTTTATGAATTTTTGAGCATATATGTTATGACCTGGCTGGTCGTTTTGAGAGTTGTAGCCCCGTTCCTCCCCCATTTACTGCTTCTTTTGTGTTCTACAGTTGTTATATGACTTATTGGGTTAGTTGGTTTGGATCCGTAGTGATTTTAGAATGAATTGAGACACTTAGTCTCTTAATTAAAAGCATAAGTTGAAAAAGTTGACCGGATGTCGACTTATGTATAAACGACCGCAGGTTAATATTTTGATGGTTTTGTTAGCTTCTTTAGGTGATTTTATACTTAGGAGCGTGTCCGGATTGTGATTTGGAGGTACGAATTAGAATTAGGCTTGAATTGGCGAAAGTTGAAATTTTGGGAAGTTTGACCGAGGGTGGACTTTTTGATATCAGGGTTAGATTGGATTTTTGTAAGTTAGAGTAGGTTTATGGTGTCATTTATGACCTGTGTGCAAAATTTGAGGTTAATCGGACGTGATTTGATAGGTTTCGGTGTCGTTTGTAGAATTTAAAAAATTCAAAGTTTGTTAGGCTTGAATCCGTATGTAATTCATATTTTTGATGTTGCTTGAGGTGATTTGAGGGTCCTACTGAGTTCATATTAGGATTTAAGACTTGTTGGTATGTTTGGTTGAGGTCCCTGGGGCATCGGGTGAGTTTCGGGTGGTCAATGAATCATTTTTGGACTTAAGTTATTGGCTGATAACTGCTGGTGTGTTTTTCTAGTTTCCTTGTACGCGATAACGTATGTGATTTAGGGGCAGTTGGGAATTTGTTCTATGCGATCGCCAATTGAGGCACGCGATCGCGAAGGCTGGTGAGTCTGGGTATCGCAGACATGAGGTGAGGTCCGCGTTCGCGTAGGGGAAGTGAAGCAATAGTGCAGTGCACACCTTGTTCTTTCTGGTCGCGTAAGGAAGAACGCGATAGCATATGTTAGAAATAATAGAGGTTCGCGTTCACGTGGAAGCCTCCGCGTTTGCATAAGGCAAGTCGAGGGGAAGGTTGGCTTATGCTATGCGAACACGGGAGGATAGCTGTGTTCGCGATGAAGGATAACTGGGCAACAATGTTAAATTTCAAGAATGAGGGTTTGGACCCATTTTTCATATTTTGAGATAGAGACCACGGATTTGGGCGATTCTTGAAAGGATTTTCAAGGAGTTGATTGAAGTAAGTGATATTTACTTGGTTTTGACTAAATTCCATGATTATGCCTTTAATTCCATCATCTAATTCGTGATTTGGTGTGGATAATTGGGGGAAAAGAGGAAGAGTTCTTGAGTTAGATTTTTGAGGTTTTGAATGAGATTTTCTTATCGGATTTTGATAAATTTGGTATGGTTAGACTCGTGAGTGAATGAGCTTTCGGGTTTTATAACTTTTGTCGGATTTCGATACGTGGACCCGGGAGACGGGTTTGAGCCGATTTCAGATTCTTGGCTATAATTTAGTACTTTTCTTGTGAAATTGATCCCTTTAGCCTATATTGCTTGTATTGTACTACTTGTGGCTAGATTCCGGACGTTTGAAGACCAATTTGAGAGGCAAAGGCATTTTGGAGTAGAGTTTTGCTCGAATTGAGGTAAGTAACACTTTCAAATTTGGTTTTGAGGGTTCGAAACCCCGAATTATGTGTTATGTAGTTGGTATTGAAACACATGCCTCGGCACTGGGTGACGAATGGTCAGTGATGTATATATTCCGGGATGGATCTTTTCTAGGCCGTATGGGCCATATACAGTACAAAGTGGTTGAGCATTTGAGAGCGTGAGCACATGAGGCTGTCAGCATGGTGCATCACATACAGCATGTGCATTGGCATGTAGAAGTAGAAGAGTTATATTCTTCACATTGTTCATTTTTGTTCTATTTTACTGTTTTGAACTATCTATTTAACTTGAAAGCATGCATACGTTTCTACACTGTTATTTCTATTTTAACTGTACCGGTTGAGTTTATCACTACCTTTAAGTCCAAAGGTTGGACTTGTTACTTACTTAGTTGGTTATACTCACGTTACTCCCTGCACCTTGTGTGCAGATCTAGGCGTTTCTGGTCACGGCAGCTGCTGATTGAGGAGTCAGATCCTGGAGACTATCGAGGTAGCTGCATGGCGTTCGCAGGCCTTGACTTTCCTTCTTTTTCTATATCTATATTTCAGTTTTTATTTCCTAGACGCTGTAGTAGACTATATTCATGATTATACGCTCATATACTGTGTGATACCCCAGTTTTGGGATGGATTGTATCGTATTTTGGATTATTTCTGTTTTCAAAAAGGCTTTTTCTCAAATATTAAATTGCTTCCGTCTTTATGTTCAAAGATTTTACTATGTTGAGATGTTGAGTTGTGGCTTGCCTAGTTCCACGATAGGCACCATCACGACGGTTAGATTTTGAATCGTTACAATATAATTTCTAATTAGAGGTAGAAAAAAAGATGATATTTTAATAGATTATTTTGGTATTTATTGATTAACTACTCATAATTTCATATGGCCATAGTTTATGCTAGAAACAATATTAAAGTCTAGGTTTAGATGAAATTCAGAAAGACCCAAATTCATTAAAACAAAGTCCAAGAATTAACTTAGTTTGTCATTAGCTCATTAATGCTTTATTTTTAAAAGAAATTCCGCTACCCAACCAATTAAGGATTATATGATTTCCGACAAATTAATTAATTTTAAGAAAAAGAATATATTTTTGTTTTAATAGCATGTAACCATCAACCGTATTTAATAAATGTGAGATTACATCTTGATCACTTGATAAGCACCTCTCCCTTTTCCTGTGTTCTATCCCCACTTAATTAAGTAAATTGGATAAAATTTAAATATATATTTTTTATTTTCAAGATTCTAATCTTTTAAATTCTTAAAAAAATTGAAATTTATTTTCTATTGTATAATTGTGTTAAATCACTAAATCTAAATTTATATTTTTAAAATATTCTTTTTATTAAAAATAAGATCGAAGAGAAATTTAATTATAACTTTAGAATTACTATGAAAATTTGACCGACAAAGCACTCTCCTAATATCATATGAGTTCTTCAAGGTTATTGTTATCAACATTTTAGATTTATTTTTGTGCATAATTATTCATCATCATTCACAACTTTTCAAGAATTTTTGAAGGGCTCAAGTTTAATATATTTACCAAATTAAATATAGGAACCTAAGCAAAAAAGAAATAAAGTACGAGCGAAAAACTTATGGTACATACTTCACATGCAAAAAGTTAGGTTAAGCAGCTATGTATTACCAAAAAGGGTTTGAAAGTATCTTGATTTATTGGAAACTTAATACGAAGTAATAAATACCAAATACAAGGACATATTTGGATGAGCAAACCCTTTTGGTTGGCAAGCTAACAAGATAGGTACAAGGCAACTAAGGACTACAAACCTCTTTACATGGTCCCTTATATATAGTAGTAAAAACCAGGAACTACTACAGTATTTCCATCCCCCAAAACTTGATATAAGAATTTGACGAGAACTTAGAGGTAAATAAAGAAGATGAAAAAAGGAATTTCCAAGAGGTAAATAAAGAAGAAGAAAAAAAGGAAGTTACAAGGAAAGTATGTATACTAATTGTTACGATCCAAAATCTCACCTCAGGTTGTGATGGCGCCTAGCCATACTTACTAAACAAGCTAATTCGTAGTTAACATAATAGAGTCCAACTCCCTTTAATTATCAGAGTTATATCATAATAAAAGCATGAATAATCATAAAACAGTGAGATAATTGATACAAGTATAACATGGTCTAAACGCGATCGAAAAAGTACAACCCCAAGAATTAGGTGACACAAGTACACGAGTAACTATTAAATAGGTACATGTTTGAATATATAAACACAATTGTCTGTGGGAAAGAAAATAGACAGAAAATAAATGAGGACGGGGACTTCATGTGCTGTGGATCGAAACAGTATGACAACTCACCACAAAGTCTCCAATAACATACTCCTACTCGACCCAAAGGGTACTGCAATACCAACCTTAGAACCTGAACAAAAATATGCAAAAGCATAGTATAAGTATACCACAGTCGGTACCCAGTAAGTATCAAGTCTAACCTCGAATAAGTAGTGACGATGCTAGATGCATCAGAATACTTACAATACAGAAATAATAACAATCCTGTAGCTGAAACAATAAATATCCTCACGATCAACAGATATCAAGATATAAAATAATCGAAAGACATAAAGCATGCTTTCTCAATTCAATAAATAATCATAACACTGCTCAAATATCACAAGTAAATTTGGCATGCTTAAAATAACGGAGTCGAGACTCCTAACTAGCGCGTGTGCGCCCCCACACATACACACATATATGTGTGTGTGTGGCATGCAACAATTAGCATTTAAATAAAAGCTTCTAAATGAATCAAGAACATGAATGCATATTCAAACCGTTATGAGATCCATGTACCACGATACAAGATCCATGTATCCTGATACAAAATTTATGTATCACATCAACCCGATACTGTAATGATCTGACCGGTTATTTTGAGTATTTACGTTCCTTTCAACTATTTCAACTCTTGAATAGTTTCATATGATGTATTATGATGTGTGTGAATCATTGATTTTGGTTTTCAAATGTTTCAGAATTTAGTTCGGAAGAATAAATTTCATGTTTGAACCTTTAAGTTGAAAGAGTCGACCAAGTTTGACTTTTAGTATTCAACATCGTATCGGAGTTTTGATGACTCCGTTAGGTCTGGATTGTGATTTATGGACTTGGGCGTATGCCCGAAATTTTATTTGGATATTTCTAGAAGGTTTCGAGACCAATTAGCAAAAGTTGGCAATTAAAGGCTTGGAATGTTTATAAGTTTGACCGGGAGTTGACTTTGATGATATCGGGTTCGGATTGTGGTTATGAAAAATTCAGTAGCTTCGTTATGTCATTTATAACTTGTGTAAAAAATTTAAATTCATTCCGGATTGATTTGATACGTTTCGGCACGCGTTTTGGAAGTTGAAAGATTCAAAATTCATTAAGTTCGATTTGAGGTGCGAATCATAATTTTGATATTGTTAGTTGTGATTTGAGACCTCGAGTAGGTCCGTGTTATATTATTGGACTTGTTGGTATATTCGGATGGGGTTTCAAGTGGCTCGGGTGTGTTTCGGGGTGAGTTTGAACGAGTTTGGGCATTTTCGCACTCTAATGATGTTCTGGGAACAGTAGGAGTGCAGGGGCACATTTTGGAGTGCTGAGGCAAAGCCTCATGTGCGGACCTTAGAGAAAAATTGCGGACCGCAAAAATCCTCTTGCGGACCGTATAAATCCTCTTGCGATAGTAGAAAAGGGATTCTGCAGGTTCGATGGTCTGACTTCGGAAGCTTATATCTTTTGATCTATAAGGAATTTGGAGATGATCCAAAAATGCAAGTTGTATTCCTTTGAGTCATGTTTTCAGAAAGGTAAACTATTCATCATTTGGACATTTGTATCGAAAGTTAAGGTCAATTTACTGAAGCCTAGTAGTGTAGTGGCTGCTAGACTGCGACCGCATAATTTGGATTGCGGCCGCAAAACTGGAATGTACGGACCGCACAATAATTTTGCGGTCAACACAATAAGAGATCAGATTGTTATACCTTACAAATGAGGGTTAGAATATTGTTTCATAATTGGACCTTGGGAGCTCGGTTTGTGGCGATGTTTTGTGGGATTTTCAAGAAATTCATCGGGGTAAGTGATTCTAACTCGGATTTGGTTAATATATATGAATATATCATTGTTTTCATCATTTAATTAGTATTTTGAGATGGAAATTTTGAAAAAATTATAGCAATTTCATAAAACGAATATTTGAGATTTTAATGTCGATTCGGAGTCGAATTTGAGTAAAACTAGTATGGTTGGACTCGTAATTCAATGGATTGTCAGATTTTGTGAGTTTCGTTTGATTCCGAGACATGGGCCCCATTGGCAATTTTTGAGTGGGATTTCGGATTTTGTTGAAAAATTAGTATTTTCATATGGAATTAATTCCTATAATTTGTATTGAATGAATCGAATTAATTGTGACTAGATTTGAGGTGTTCGGAGGCCGATTCGCGAGGATAAGGCATATTGGAATAAAGAATTTTCACGGTTTGAGGTAAGTAATCTTTCTAAACTTGGAGCTGAGGGTATGAACCCTGATTATACATGTTATGTGCATTGTTTGGAAGTGACGCACATGATAGGTGACGGGTGTGTGGGTGTGCACCATAGAAATTGAGACTCAGTCGATTCCGTAGAGCTATATAGTCAATTAACTTGTATTTTTCCATGTAATTTTCATGTGTTAAAGAAATGGAGCTGAGAATCATGCTAAAAATCATGTTGAGGCTATATGCTGATATTATTGAGACCCACATACGTCGTATTGCTATTGAATTATTTGTTTAAATTGTAATTTCATACTCAGTCATGTTCATTCATTTCCATATCATCTCTCAGTCTCTGTTGCTATTTTTTGATTCATCATATCATCATTTTGGGCTAGTTTCATGACATTGTGAGCCTAAGAGGCTGGAGAGATTGATCACTGAGTGTGGCCGAGGGCCTGATTGTGAGGATAATTATGGGATCGGGTTGCACGCCGCAGCAGGCCATATTGGTTTTATATGTGTCTTGTGATTGGTTTGGAGGTGACGCACATGCTAGGTGACGGGCGTGTAGGCGTGCACCGTAGGAATTCAGACTATAGCACGTGAGTTGTCCGTGCAACACGTGAGTTGTCCGTGCAGATCCAGATATTGATACTATAGCACGTGAGTTATCCGTACATAACGTGAGTTTTGATACTATAGCACGTGAGTTGTCCATGCGGATTATAGCGCTTGGGCTGAAGGAACTCCCCCGGAGTCTTCACCCCATACAGTGAACGCAGTTGATATTTATATTCGGGATGGATCTTCCCAGGGCATGGAGTTGCCTTATTTATTTATGTTTTATTTATATTTGGGTTGGATCTGCCCGGTACAGTGCCGAGTGACTGAGTGTGTTGAATAGTGAGCGTGATGAGTGGAAATAAGAGACAGTGAGATTGAGTACTCTGAGAGTGTGAGTACATGAGTTCATCCCTATGATGCATTGCATTAGACATGCATACTTGATATGTAGGCATAGAGAGGCCTTTTTCCTCATGCCATCTGATAATGAAATTTCTTATCCGTTGATAAAGTTTTTGGAAAAAATCACAGATTTCAGACTTATATTTTCGGTGATTTCGGCAAAAATTTGAGTTTTACTGTTATAATTGAAAAGAAAATGTTTATTTTCCAGAATTGTAAACGAGCTGAGCATTTTATCATTGAGTTATTACCTGTGCTGCTTTAATTATATTGTTATGGATTGTTACTGGCTATTGGTATGGACTCTGACCCCTTGTACAAGCTCGTCACTACTTTCAACCTAAGGTTAGGTTTGCTACTTATTGAGTACATGGGGTAGGTTGTACTCATACTACACTTCTGCATCTTGCATGCAGATTTCTGATGCTGATGTTGCTGCGTACGGTGGGAGATGGATCTGAAGATGTACCTGCATTCCAGTCATTGCTGCCTCTTGTTCATGGTAGCTTTAGAATTTTAATCTGTTCATGTATATTTCAAACAAATAACGTATGTTTATTTCACACTAGTTTTGTAAATTCTAATCTTAGAAGCTCATGATTTGTACTACCGGTCCTTGAGAAGTGTATTAGAGTTAGTTAAACATTAATTGAATTGGATTGTTGTTATTTGGCTTACCTAGCAGGGGAGGTTAGGTGCCATCACGACTAGTTGGATTTTAGGTCGTGACAGATACAAATCCATGTATCGTCCCGGTATGAAATTTATGTACCGACCATGCTTACATGGCGCAAAATAACATGTGTTATCACCTGACTCCGGAGGGATGGTACCAAGTCCAAGCGCAAAGTGAGACATAATACCAATCCCTCATAAATCAATAATCGATCATCATATCCAATGTGCCATAACTGTATCTCATCAACACGCTCACCCTTCATGCGAAAATCCTCAGTACAAATCACGTATCCATTATTCAAAATATATGTATATACTCAAGAATTATAGATAAAAGTGCACAAGGACTTAATATATATCATATAAATATATGCTCAAGAAATCTCTATGTGACTATGGATAATTGAACAATTTAACATATCAAGAATAATTTCCTATGTCTTTGCAATTAATGATAAGCCTAGGCATGATTTCTAACATGAATAAGAGAGCGAACTTAGTCACAAAAGTTAAATAAATTATAAATCAAAGGAGAACGTAGATAAAACAAGGCATCAAGTATCTTAATTCCACCCCGGGCATGATATAACCTTGGCAAGTGCATATAAGCTCGCCACCATATATATACACCACCCCCAATACCTTAAGCACATAGCAATCAAGTAAAATACTAGGGGTTTCCCTCATCATAAGGTTAGCTAAGAGACTTACCTCTTTCTAGGCTAGCTTCAACCACAAATCGCGTTAAAACCACGCTCTAGCCCTCTAATCACGCTAACACAAGCCAAACATCATCCAAGGAAGACAAACAATACTATAGTAAACGATCCCAACCCATAAAGTTTTGATCTTTGAAGAATTCCCCAAACGTCACACCGTGCCCGCATGCTCAAAATCCAAAACCAATATAAATTTGATGACCTATAACCTGCCGAGTCCAAATATATAATTATTTTCCAAATCCAGGTCAAAATTGATGGTCAAACCTCAAAATACTCTCTCTTAAAGTGTAGGAAAAAATCCCAAATTTACTTCTTTAGATTTATAAATCAAATGCCAAAATCAAAGATAGAATTATGGATAATAATCAAATCCAAGTCAAGAATACTTACTCAATCCAAGTGGGTAAAAATCGCCTCAAACCTCGTCTCAATCCGAGCTCCCTATGTCAACTTATAATACACTTCCCAAATGTACCCTTCGCGATTGCCGAATAGCCTCGTGAAGCACAAGGGAACACTACCCAAGAAAATGCACTACATGATCGCGTTTGAGCCCCGTGATCGTGAAAGCCAATGAACCACAGAAGCGCGAACGCGAGCCTTTCACGCGAACGCGGAAGCCAACGAGTCAATCTTCTTCCAGCAACACTTCGCGATCATGAAGTAACAAGTGCAAACACGATATCCAGTGCGACCATCTTACTGCGAACGTGCACCAACACCGCGAAAGCAATGCACAAATCGCCAGCTGCCCAAAAACCTTCTACGTGATCGCGAAACACATCAGATGCACCATAATCCAGCATTGCAAACACAACTAAAAATGGTTCAAAACAACCTCGAATCACACCCGAGCCCCCCGGGACTCTGTCCAATCATGCTTGCAAGTCCAAATACCTAATACAAACTTATCCGAGGGCTCAAAACACCCCGAATAACATCAGAACCAAGAATCATCGACCAAGATCAATCTCTTAAGTTCACCAACTTCCAACTTCAAACCCAAACATCCGATTTAAGCCTAACCAATCCGGAATCCAACCAACTGTAGTGCACAATTTCCGAATGACAAAATGAACTTATTCAAACTTCCGAAACAACAATCCAACCCTGATAGCATCAAAGTCAACACTAGATTAGACTTATGAATTTCTAAACCTTCAAATTGCCAACTTTCAATAAATAGAGCAAAAATCTTCAACGAACATCCGAATTCAAATCCGAATATACACCCAAGTCCAAAATCATCATACGAAGCTATTGGAACCATCAAACTTCAATTCCGAGATCGTTTAACTAAAAGTCAAATCTTGATAAACTCTTCCAACTTAAAGCTTTCAAATTGAGAATCATTCTATCAAATCAATCCCGAACCTTGTGAACATCAAAACCAACTATATACGCAAGTGATAATACATCATATGAAGCTACTCAAAGTCTCAAACCTCCTAACAAAATACTAAAGCTCAAAATGACCGGCCGCGTCATTACATTCTCCCTTCTTAAACATACGTTCGTCCTCGAACGTGCCACGAGTCGTTCCAAAGCTGTCAAATGACTGCACAAGCTCATCATACACACACCTGTGAGCGTTCTCATGCCATCTCAATCCATAAAAGTTCATTAACATAACCCGACTGATCCTTCCACATTAGTTTGCCATCCTTATAATTAAATTCCATCCTTCAGAACCTTCTTAGTTCCGATTCTACCACATATACACTGTATCAATCTCAAGAAACTGTAGTAAACCATAAATATGTTCCCAAGTTATAACCACACGATGTAGCCCATCGCTCAGATCCCTATAGCGATATCTTCTGACCACAATAGCTGCTCATTACAAAACCCCATACAGGTAATGTACCTCATAACGAATAGAACCTCGTTCAAAATCATTGTAATGCTGAAAATGGTGAATGAAACATATATAAACTCATAACCAACTATCAAATCAATCAGTTATGGAATTCTCTTGCCCGACAAGTACCATCGCCAAAAATTGAGCTGACTAGTGATATTCTGCTTCAAAACACACCCTATCCAACTCTGATTACACTATTTCCAACTCCAATAACCTCGTCTCAACCAGTACAAACTGCCAGACCAACAAGCCACACTAAATTCTATCTAGAACCATATATAATACAATCCGTGCACCAAACAAGCAACAACCCAAATGTAGTAAATAACGAAAAAAGACCAAATAAGAGGACAATCTAACAAGCCTAACAGATTCAATAACAAAATCACAATGCTTTAAATCCATCCCACAATATAGAAATAAAACACACGGAGCAAGCACTTGAAGTCGTATCCAAACATAACACTGTTACGGCCTGCAACCCGATCCAGTCATCATACCGCTCCACACAGGGATACTCATAGAGCCATAATCCTCATGCTCACTAACAGCATGTATATCAACAACCAGCACATACCGTGCATAATCATAATCATGGGAGATAAATAGCATAACATACTACAAAAATGGTAAGCATTGAGGTGCAATAAGCAATTAAACATCTCACGAGCCATCTCACTCATATAACGCCACGAGGCCTAAACCAAACCACAACATGCGGGTAAATAGTCAAGTAGCCTCACAACCTATCATAGCATATGAGAGTAACACACGAAATAGATCAGGGCAAGAATAATATCCATTCGGCCAGATAACACACCCATAGAAAAAGCTACGCTGAGTAAGCAAGTCCGATCTAGTATAGAATAATCATCCTCATTAGGCCTACCAAAAAGCACCCAAACCGATTAAGATCATCTCTAAATAGGGAGATAACTTCCCATAATCCACAATGACCTCACCAATGAGGTATGCCATTAGCCGTCAAGCCCTTAATACACTTCCATAGTCTGCCACCAACTGAATAAGCTATCCCCACATGGATCAAATCTCTAAACCTTGAGAATATAAAATTTCCATGCCGGATGTCTATCTCTCCCACTTAAATAACTGATATAACATGCATACACAATCACCTCATAAGAAATACCCCCCATAAGCCTTCTGCACCAAATGGAACAAATTTGAATATCCACGGTCAACAACCACACAATCTCTGAAGTACTAGTTAAGCCTCCGTAAATCAATCTACGATGTGTCTCCTACAACACACGCTCTCCTCCGACAGTACAACATAATATTAGTATCCTCTTAAGCATATGAAATCCTCCATGCTATCTAGAACTCATGACATACCTACCAAAGCTGAACCGCAACCTTGTTCATTCCATATCAATCCTGCACGACTCACCACATCTGCCATACCACAACACAAAATACAAAAATCCCGTTATCATACCTAAATCACGAATATGATACACATTCTACCGATCAAGAATCTTCCACTTAACTCCATTCAGGAGCAAAATCGCAACACGCAAAACCTCCCCATATCCGTAGAACACATCAGTCTCAAGTCGAGGTCAAAATCATCACAAACTATGTGGGATCCATTTATACATGACCAAGCCATCAGAACTGAATCTCTCTAAATCAACTAAGTCATGCAGATTACTCAGCTCGAAAGGTATTGCCAAAAACATCTGCAAAGCCCTAATTCACCAATGGAACTAATCATCTCTATAACCATGCTGATCGCCACTGCTCAACTAACATAACTTCTTCAGATTACCCATGACCCACCTTCACGGTAACACTCATCTTTCCTCATTACACTATGAAACTCAATCAAACTCATCCCAAGTGATCCCAACATAAGATCTCGTCGTCCTAAGACTCGTAAGCCACTTTATTCCCTCTTATACACCCAATAGTACCTCAAACCAAAATGCCTCCTCCAAAGAGATCTTCTATGAATCTAAAGTTATTTCTTCCATCTCCCAAATACTGGAACCGATAATGTTACAGGAATACCCCATGTCTCTTTCACAATCCGATGTCAATCTTAACTCCCCCGCCACACGATGAATCTAAAAAGCCCTAGGTACCACATCTTAAATCTTGAACCCATTAAATCCATCCTCGAGAGTCACTCCCTCAGTGTTAGTCTCAAATACATAGCCAAACATGTCAAATAATCAGTTCTCCGCCAATACATGAATACTCCAAAGAACAACCGAGCGAATCCTTTTCCTTTACAACTCACATCCACCAATGACTTTCCAACATGAGTCATTCCACAACCTACATGTAACAACCAGGTGAATTATAACAAGCCTTTAGCAAATTCCTTGGTGAATCAATCTTGAAGTAATCCTCCTCAAGCCATAACTAATCCACAAGCTCGACAAAGTCCTGGAATACAACCATACATGACCATGTGATCCAAACATCGATGATAGTCTCCCCCACTTGGCCTCAAACCACAATCACATAACCTGGGAACTCATAATGACTGTTCCTCCTTAATTACCATTTCCTCACACTGTTGCTCAACTGAATTTCTCATAAGTCAAAGTTTCATTAACCATAACATATCCCAAATCATATGCCCAAATTCATACTCAACCTCTTGACAGTCGTGCCATCTACCCCAAGTAATCCAGAATCATGTCGTAGTACATACATCCCATTGGATAGAACATAAAACTCTTCATTTCAACCTCATAAAAAATTGTACCACCTCAAATCTCCTCACGACCTCGCCATGAGCATTACTGTTGTTTAACCAATGAATCCTCCCGAGCCTACACTCGTACACAGTCCGCAAGAATATGTTTCATTACACCAATGAACAACCAAAATATCTATCAACACATCCACAACTCAAGACCGTATAGTACACCAAGATGATAATCAAGCATTCACGTCCCCTTTGTAGCTCAAGAAAAACCATTCTTTTCAAATTCAAATTCTCCAAATAAGAAGTCATTACCAAAAATGAAATGCACAGTCTTAGTCATTTGTCCCTAATGGACCAAGTTGCACAAACCGTCCATCAAGCTTGTGGCTACCCTAGCACAAGATCCATAATGATGCTCCCACTCCTACACATGTATAGCCATCTTCCAAAGTATACCACTCGGTCCCTTCTTCTCATTCTTTCCCAACTGACAATCAAATACCGCGAGACATGCCTAATAATACCCTTCTTCATCCTCCGCTACTCATAATGCGGCCTTGAATCATGATACAATTCTACACTATCCATATGATAAAAATACCACAAAGGACGAACCCCCTCAATGATTATCTCCACCGAACCATAAAAACTTAAAACATAAGTCTGACCTTAAAGTTGTAAAATGCCGATACACTAAAGACCACCTTCTTAACACCACCCTGCACACCACATCCCTTAGGACATTCAAATGTACATCATCACACTGACAAGCTCTAATATGCTCAAGACAAGATAACCACAAAACCACATAAGCACAAACTACACTATGTTCGAAAATGCTCAATCTCACAATTTTATATACCAAGGATAGAAATTTCATAGCCATTTCCTTCCCTCCGTCGGAACAAAAGCCAGACTCCAAATCATGAACCAGATAGTTCACTTGACGGGGCTTCAACCGCTGAGACAAGTAAGCAATATCCATATCACTCTACACTAACACCACTCAAAAACTAATATGCAAAGTATCACAATAACTGTGCAAGTCCCCGAACCCGTGGGTAACACCAACACTGGAGCGGTTATAGTTGGAAACCCCTCCATAAAGTGATGATAGAAGTCAACCCTTAACATAGGGGAGAAACATCCCATACGAAAGGTAAAAAATCATCACAAATCACCGAATCAAAATTGGCAATGACTACTCAACATCACGTTCAAACAAGTAGGAGGGAGTTGAAGATATAGGCTTCAAGACGAGATAAAGTGTCACGATAAGGAATCAAGAAAGGGAAATTTCCTAACATCCCACAGCCTCTCGGACATAGGTACAAACATCTCTATACTGATTCACAAGACTCTACTAGATCTGCTCGTGACTCGTGAGACCTATATGAACCTAGAGCTCTGATACAAATTTGTCATGACCAAAAATCCTCCCTCAGGCCATGATGATGCCTAGCCATACTTACTAAGCAAGCCAACTCATAGTCAACAGAATAGAGTCTAATCCCTTTTAATTATAAAAGTTATATCATAATAAAAGCAGGAATATCTCAAAGAAATGAAATATTTGATACAAGTATAACAAGGTCTAAGTGCGAGCGAAACAGTACAACCCCTAAGAACTAGGTGACATAAGTACACGAGCAACTAATGAATAAGTACAGGTGTAAATACATAAACATAGCTGTCTGTGGGAAAGAAAATAGATAGGGAAATAAATAAGGACGGGGACTTCATGTGATGCGGATCGAAACAATATGTCAGCTCACCACGAAGTCTCCAATAACACACTTCTACTTAACTCAAAACCACAATACCAGCCTCAGAACCAACACAAAAATGTGTAGAAGCATAGTATAAATACACTACAATCGGTACCCCGTAAGTACAATGTTACGCCCTGCAGTATTACGATGATGTTTCGCTCCGCAATATTATATTATGATGATGTTACGCTGCGCAATATTATATTATGATGATGTTACACCCTGTAGTATTGTACGATGAATTTGTCGTAAGATAATTGACTTCAGTTCAAGGACAAGATTATTTGGAGATTATAAGTATTATGCTATTTCAAGCAAGTGATTAGTAAATTCGTGAATGTGAGAGGGTAAGCGAATTGAAGAAAATGAGTTTCGTCGAAGGTTGTCATTTTGAGATAATATACGGTCCGAGCTATAATACCCGGTATTTATGGACTAGTGCCACACAATGTACTACATGACCATGATAGCAAGATGTATAAAGTGTGTTAAAATTGAGTAGTATTATAAGTAATTTGAGATAATTCTTAATTATGTGGGTAATTGGTTAATTATTAATTTTAGTGGGAGATTAACCATGTAATTAAAGTTTGTGGATAAGTTGAATAAAGACCCTATCCTGACGTGGCAACAAGGGACTTAAGATGCATGACACATGAATGCCTTGAATACACGTAAAGTTTTTTTTTGGATAATTACCTTTGCTTGGTCTCTTTATTTGTTTATGTAACTTAGAAAATAAAAGAAGTTATGGCATGCTTTGAATTAGACCAGCAATGTTATGCTAAGCTTGCTAACGATGGAGCCTCAAAATATTTCGTTTGAACTTCAAAATGCGATAAAGCGTGAGATTTGCGATTCTAAGGGAGTACGGTGCAATCTTTCTCAAGAATATCGTATGAATTTTTTCCTACTTCGATTCGTCGTTATGTATTTTTGCAAAAAACGTGTCTTAGAGGAATTTTCAAGAGAATTGGATCAGGTATGTTAAGGCTATCCCTTCTTTCTTTTGTCATGATCGAAGCAACGATACGTAAACGAAATGCTATTTCATAAGTGGTTCTACTCTTAGTAGTTAAGGATGTCTATGTTATTCATTCATATAAAATGATATTCAAGCATGTCTAAGTATGTTCCTAAGTCTCTATTGAGGTATTTGATAAAGATGTTAATATTTATAATATAGTGATACATGCATCTTTATGCATTTACCATCGTGCTACTGCCTGTTGGGAAGTTATACATTTACCACCGAGCTACGGCCGGTCGGGCAGTCATACATTTACAACCGAGCTACGGTCGGTTAGGCAGTTATACATTTACCACAGTGCTACTGCTGGTTGGGTAGTCATGCGTCTTTATTTACCACCATGCTACGGCCGGTCAGGCAGTTACCACCGGTTGGGCAGTTATGTATCATTATTTACCACCGGTTGGGCAGTCATACATTTACCACCGTGCGACGGCCGGTTGGGCAGTTACCACTAATCAGTTAGGCAGTTATGCATCATATGATATAGATAATAGAAATAGTCTCAAAGAGAAGCATTATATATGTAAATATAATAAGTATGCATATACGGTGGCACTTCAGAGATTCAGGTTGATTCTTATATGTCTTTAATTAATGCTGGCTTAGTGTTATGTTTCATTTCTTCCTTACATACTCAGTACATTATTCATACTGATGTCCTTTTGTTGGGGACGCTGCATTCATACCTGCAGGTATAGATAATCAGTTTGACGATCCCTCACAGTAGACGAGATTAGCATTCAACGAAGGATCGGTAAGACTCATCCTAATTCGGAGTGCAGTCGAGTCTATGAGTCATCGCATCATAGTTTTGCTATAGACCTATGGGTAGGCCGGTATCCTGTCCCATTTGATGTCAAATAATCTTAGAGGCTTTGTAGACAGAGGTTCATTTTGTGCAGTATATCAGTGGCCTTGACGGCCCATATGTACTCATGTTTTAAGAACGATGGTTCATTGATACAATGTTTGTCCACTTATAGTTATACATTATGAGTTGTGGCCATGTTGGCCCATGATAGTTACAGAAGAAAAACAAATAAGTTACAGGGGGGTTCGCTCGGGCTAGTACGACACTGGGTGCCAGCCACGCCTCCCCAGGTTGGGGCGTGACATACAAAGTCTAAACTCGAAGAATTAGTGGCGAGGCTAGATACATTTGAATACTAACAACAGAAAAATAATAACAAACCTAGAGCTGAAACAGTAAATATCCTCATGAACAATAGACAAAAAGGACTCGAAAAACATAAAGCATGCTTTCCTAATTTAACTGAAAATCATAATGGTGCTCAAATATGGCAAGTAAAGTTGGCATGCTTCAAACAACAAATATATATATATATATATATATATATATATATATATATATATATATATATATATATATATATATATATATATATATATATATATATATATATATATATATATATATATATATATATATATATATATATATATATATATATATATATATATATTAATTTAAATGAATGCCTCTAAATGAATCAAGAATATGAATGCATGTTCAAACCGATACAAGATCCATGTACCCCGATACAAGATCTATGTATTTCGATACAAAATCCATGTATCACATCAACCCGATACAAATCCATGTATTGACCCGGTACAAAATTCATGTACCGACCACGCTCAAATGGGCCAAAGTAACATAGGTTATCACCTGACTCTGGAGGGATGATACCAAATCCAAGCACAAAGAGGGGCATAAGAGCAATCCCTCATAAGTCAATATTTGATCATCATGTCCAATGTGCCATAACTGTATATTATCTCAATGCTTTCCCTTCATGCCAAAATCCTCAGTCCAAATCACCTATCCATTATTCAAAATGTATGTATATGCTCAAGAATTATAAATAAAAGGTGTACAAGCACTTAATAAATATCATACTGATATATGCTCATGAAATCTGTATGTGACTACGGATAATTGAGTAGTTTAACATATCAAGAATAAGTTCCCATGCCTTCGCAATTAATCACAAGCCTAGACATGATTTCTAACATGAATAAGAGAGTGAACGTAGTCACATAAGTTAAACAAATCATAAATCAAATGAGCACGTAGACAAAACAAGATGTCAAGTATCTCAATTCCACCCCGGACATAATATAAACTTGGTAAGTGCATATACGCTCGCCACCATGTATATACACTACCCCAAATATCATAACCGCATAGCAGTCAAGTCAAATCCTAGGGGGTTAGCTCTTTTTAAGGTTATCCAAGAGACTTAACTCTTCCCAGGCTAGATTCAATCATAAATCGCATCACAACCACACTCTAGACCTCGAATCACGTGAATCCAAACCAAATATCATTCAAGGAAGCCAAAAATGCTATAAGAAGGGATCCCAATCCATAAAGTTTCGATCTTTGAAGAATTCCCAAAATGTTACCCGGGCCCGAAATCCGAAACCAATACCAAATTCCGATGACCCATAACCTGCCGAGTCCAGATACATAATCATTTTCCAAATTCGAGTATAAATTGATGGTCAAAATCCCAAAATATTCTCTCTTAAAGTGTAGGCAAAACCCCCAAATTTCCTTCCATAGATTCATTGTCACGACCCAAAAACCCCCACCAAGTTGTGATGGCACATAACCCGACCCACTAGGTAAGTCCAACAGAATAAATCTTTACTATAATGATAAATCACCAATATTATTTATAAAACTACAAAAGAATTCAATACAACTACCCCAAGGACTGGTAGTACAAGTCATGAGCCACTATGATTTGGATTTACAGAACTAGTTAAAGAAATAAGTACAACATCTATTTCAAGATTACATGAACAGAAACCTGGTCCTAATCTACCACGAACAAATGATAGCTCGAATCTGGGACACAACTATGACTTTAGTGCCTGCCTTCGTCATCCACAACAGCTCAACTCCAAGAATCTGCACGCAAGGTGTAGAAGTGTAGTATGAGTATACCACGGTCGATACCTAGTAAGTATCAGGACTAACCTTGGGGAAGTAGTGACGAGGTTCAAGTCATGTGATACTCACTAGTCAAAATAATATGTGCAATAACTCAAAGACTGGCAACGAAAATTATAACAAAAATAATAACATTAAACTCATCGGAACAAGTGATAACAATTAAATGCAAGAAATGACTCAACTTCAATAACAAATCATTAAATAGAACTAGCTACATATGGCACCTCGTACCCATATTATCAGTCACACTCGCACGACAAAGACCTTATGCCACAATACCAATCATATCCGCATGGCAAAGACCTCATGCTCGCACGACAAAGACCTCATGCCAATATCAAACATACTCGCATGACAAAGACCTCGTGATCGCATGACAAAGAACTCGTGCCACAATATAATAACACTCGCACGGTAAAGACCTCGTGCCACAATATAATCACACTCGCATGGTAAAGACCTTGTGCTAGTACGATAAAGAACTCATACTAATACCCAAACAATTCGATCAACACATCCACATGTGCCAGAAAATCACAAACAATAATGCCAAGATTTTAATCACGGATTTTAGTTCATAATTTATCAACAAAGTGCACAATAACATGAAAAATAGTAAAATGCGGATGGGTATTTAATGAATAAAGCATTACTATGGCTAAAAAAGTGTAGTGATCATGTTCACATAGCCACAAAGTGATTAAACATGTTTTTATATACAATACATCCTTAAATTAAGGCATATTAATAGCCTAAGGTCTATTCCGGTCACAAACCACACATAGCACCCGTGTACATGCTCGTCACCTTATGTACACATTTATTTTCACATAACACAAATAAGCAATCACTTCTCGTGCCAATCGACCTCTAAGCTCAATAACATAAAATAATTCCATAGAAATCAAACCCAAATGATAAAGGTTAAACATTTAATCAAATAATCAAAGTCAACCAAAATATTAACCTAGGTCCGCACCCCAGAACCCGACAAAACTCACAAATCCTGAACACCCATACTCTGTCGAGTCCAAATGTATAATTAGATTCAAAAATCGAGTCCAAATCAATACTCCAAACCTCAAAATACACTTTCTTATCTTTCAAGCCAAAACCCTCTTTTCTCATTTTGGATTCCTTGATTTAGAGAGAAAAACAAAACAATACTTGATTCAAGTAGAAATTATAGATCTAAGTTAGGATTCCTTACCCCAATGATGTAGACGACATCTCTTTCACAAATCTCCCAAATCCGAGTTGTGTAGCTCCTAAAATGATAAAATGAAATCTATGTAGAAATGAGACTTAAATAGAGAAGGCTGAAGTTTCAGCACCTGGCACCGTGCTTGGAGTTTGTGCAATGCGTGCCCTTAAGGCAAGCCCATCTGAGGTCGCATTTAGGTTTCACGCAATGCGCACCCTTAAGTCAATCCTCTGCAACCTGATGCCCAAATGTTTCTAGAATTTAACAATTCTAAAACCTCTCTCGAACACCCCAAAACACACTCGGGCCCCTCGAGACCCCATCCAGTCATTCCTACAAGTCCAAATACCCAACATAGAATTGTCCAAAGGATCAAAACATAAAAGTAATAGCAAAACAAGAGTCGAAGATCAAATCGTTCTCTTAACTTCCAAACTTTCCAACTCAGTCGAATGCGTCTGAATCACACTTTGACATTTTGGATAAAACTCAAACTTTGCACACAAGTTCCAAATAAAGTAAATAACCTATTCCAACTCCCGGAACAACAATCCAAACCCAATAACATCGAAGTCAACTCCCGATCAAATCTAACTTTTCAAACCTTCAAATTTCCAACTTTTGCCAAATAGAGCCAAAATATTCTAGAAACATCCAAATACGAATTTGGACATATGCCTAAGTCCAAAATCACCATACGAACCTATTGGAACTATCAAAATGTGAATCCGAGATCGTTTACATAAAAGTCAAACGTTTATCAACTCTTCAACTTTAAGCCTCCAAAAATGAAATTTCTCTTCCAAATCAATTCCGAACCTCTCGAACATCAAAACCAATAGTACACACAAGTCTTAATACATCATATGAAGCTACTTAAGACCTCAAACCACCGAACGTAATGCTAAAGATTAAACAGACCGGTCGGGTCGTTACATTCTCCCCCACTTAAATATACGTTCGTCCTCAAACATACCAAGAGTCGTTCCAAAGCCATCAAATCACTTGATAAAATCACCATACACAAACTTGTGTGCGATCCCATGTCACGTCAATCCATAAAATCCTGTCAATGTAATCTAACTGAAGACTCTTCCTTTAACCTTAATACATAAACCATAGACCTAAATTCCAACATTCAAATTTCCTGATACGATCCGATTCTCACATATACATATTATATCATTTTCAACAAGCTGTAGTAAAGCATAAATATATTCCCAAGATATAATCACATGATGTATCCTATCGCTTATATGTCCATCACAATATCTCTGACCATAATAGCTACCTATTACCAAACCTGGTACCGACGAAATACCTCATATTAGATAAAGCCTTGTTCTAAACTTATGAACACCACCAGTGATGAAAGAAACATGTAGAAACTCATAACCACTAATCAAATCAACAAGTTGTGGGAATGTCTCGCCCGATAGGAGCCGTTGCCAAATTCTAAGCTGACAAATGACATTCTTATTCAAATATCCTTATCCATGTCTGATTGCACAAATTCCAGGTCCAATGATCTCATCTCCCCCAGCACAAGCTGCCCGACTGAGATGCCACACACAATTCCACCTAGAGGAACATATGATGCAATCCGCACCCAACAAGTAACAACTCGAATATAACCAAAGATGGAAAGAGAGCCAAATAAGAGAACCACCCTACAAGTTCAACAAATACCACTAGAAAGCACAACATTATGAATCCATCTCACAAGGGAGAAGCAGTGCACACGAAGTAAGCACGAATAATCATGTCCTATCATAACTCCGCTACGGCACGTAGCCCGATTCAAACATATCGATCCACATGGAATACCCATCTAGACATAACGCTCACAATCAACAACCACATGTGTATGGATTTGGAATCAGTTTTGAAACTCAAATCATAGAATTTAGAAGGGAATTTTAGGTGTTTTGACTATATTTTAAGAAATACAAATTGGGGATTTGAGAGATAATTTGGACTCGATTTGAAACCTAATTATATATTTGTACTCGTGGGGTTATGGGTAGTTGGGATCTACCCCTTGACCCGGGTTTTGACCGCGTGGGTCCATGGTTGACTTTTGTTTACTTTTCGGGAATTGGATAAAGATTAGGACTTTATTGTTTGGAATTGATTCCTTTAATATTGTTTGAATTTATTAAGACGTTTTTGGCTAGATTGGAGCCGGACGAAGGTGAATTTTAAGGGAAAGACATTTTTGGAAGGCTGATTTGGTTTGTTTGATGTAAGTATCTTGCCTAACATTCCATCGGGAAAATACCCCATAGGATTTGACCTTATTTACTTATTTATATTATGTGAAAAGCAACGTGTACGAGAGGTGATGAGCGTGTACATGGATACGATGTGTGGTTTATGACCAAATTAGACGTTACGCTATTAATATACCTTAATTTGATGATATGCTTTACATGAAACATGTTTAATCACTTTGTGACTAGGTGAACTTGATTGCTACAATTGATTTAGCCGTATTCATGCTTTATATGTAGAACACCCATTTGTATTTTTATTATTGACATGTCCTTGTCCAACATGTTGATAAATTGCGGGCTTATATCTTTGATGGAAATTTGGCATATTGCTTGTGATAATTATGGCACAAGTGGACATGTTGAGTGGATTGATTAGGTTTTGGCACGAGGTCTTGCTGTGTGATTATAATTATTGTTATGCGCATGGAGTGAAATAAGGGTGGTGTTTGCCCATGTGGTGAAATAAGGGTGGTGAAATGCGCATGTGGCAAAATGAGGATGGTATTTCTTGATATTGCACAGGGAGAGAAATAAGGGCGATATTATTGATGTTGTTATGTGATGGTTGTAGGGTGATTCTCTTATTGATGTTTATGTGATGAAATGGGGACGATATTGTTGATCGTATACGTGCAATTTTTAAACTCCGTCATGTATGTTAATGAGTTGCTAGATTTATTTGAAATGCTATCATATGCCACTGTTTTCACTTGATAATTTGTTGTCAAAGATGGATTACTCTATGTTGAGTTATTATTACATGTTCTAACGAGATTGTTGATATTGTCTTATATTACATATTCTGTTGTCAATTATTGATATATTGGAAAGGTTCTTTGACTAGTGAGTATCATATGACTTGAACCTTATCACTACTTCTTTGAGGTTAAACTTGATACTTATACGGTACTGATTGTGGTGTACTTATACTATGCATCTGCATATTTTTGTGTTGGTTCTAAGACTGGTATTGTGGTACCCTTTGAGTTGAGCATGAGTATATTATCGGAGACTTCGTGGTAAGCGCACATACTGTTTTGATCCGCATCACATAAAGTCCCCGTCCTTATTTTTTTCTTATCTATTTTCTTTCCCACAGACAGTTATGTTTATGTATTCAGACCTGTACCTATTCAGTAGTTGCTCGTGTACTTGTGTTACCTAGTTCTTAGGGGTTGTACTATTTTGGTCGCATTTAGAACATGTTATACTTGTATCAAATATTTCACTTCTTTGAGATTATTCATACTTTTATTATGATATAACTTCGATAATTAAAAGGAATTGGACTCTATTCTGTTGGCTGTGAGTTGGCTTGCTTAAAAAGTATGGCTAGGCATCATCATGGCATGAGGTTGGATTTTGGGTCGTGAGAAATTGGTATCAGAGCTCTAGGTTCATATAGGTTTTACGAGTCACGAGCAGATCTAGTAGATTCATGTGGATCGGTACAAAGACGTCTGTACCTATGTCAGAGAGGTTGCAGGATGTTAGGATATTTCCCTTTCTTGATTGTTTATTGTGAAGTTTATCTCGGCTTGAAGTCTATATCTTTAGCTCCCTCCAAGTTGTTCGAATGTGATGTTGAGTACTCGTTACAAAATGCGATCCGGTGATTTGTCATATATTTTACCTATGGTGTGGTATGTTTCTCCCCTATGTTAAGGGCTGACTTGTATCATCACTTTGTGGAGGGGTTTGAAACTATAACTGCTCAGTGTTGGTGTTACCCATGGGTTCGGGGCCTTGCACAGTTGTTGTGATGCTTCGCGTATTGGTTTTGGCATAGTGTTTGCGCAGAGTGATAGGGATATTGCTTATACCTAAATCATAGAATTTTGAAGGGAATATTTCGGGGGTTTTGACTATATTTTAAGAAATAATAATTGGGAATTTGAGAGTCGATTTGGACTCGATTTTGAATCCTAATTATATATTTGGATTCGTGGGGTTATGGGTAGTTGGTATCTACCCCTTGACCCGGGTTTCGACCGCATGAGTTCGTGGTTGACTTTTGTTGACTTTACATAAATTGGGTAAAGATTAGGATTTTATTATTTGGAATTTATTTCTTTAGGATTGTTTGAATTTATTAAGTCATTTAAGGGAAAGGCATTTTTGGAGTGCTTATTTGGCTTGTTTAAGGTAAGTATCTTGCCTAACCATCCGTCGGGGAAATACCCCTTAGGATTTAGCCTTATTTTCCTAATTCGTATTATTTGAAAAGCAACATGTACGTGAGGTGATGAGTGTGTACACAGATGCTATGTGTAGTTTATGACCTGATTACACGTTAGGCTATTAATACGCCTTAATTAGATGATATTCTTTATATGAAACATGTTTAATCACTTCGTGACTTCATGAACTAGATTGCTACAATTGAAGTACCCGTAGTCACACTTTATATGTTTAACACCCATTCGTATTTTTATTATTGTCATGTCCTTATGCAACATGTTGATAAATTGCAGGCTTATATCTTTGATGGAAATTTGGCATATTGTTTGTGATAATTACGGCACATATGGACATGTTGGCTGGATTGATTGGGTGTTGGCACGAGGTCTAGCCATGCTATTGTGATTGTTGTTATCTGCATGGGGTGAAATAAGGGTGGTGTTGTTTTCTCGGGTTTTTCGAAATAAAGGTGGTGAAATGCCCGTGTGGCGAAATAAGGGTGACATTATTGATGTCGTTATGTGATGGTTAGAGAGTGATTCTCTTGTTGATGTATATGTGACAAAATGGGGACGATATTATTGATTGTATATATGATTTCTTTAAACTCCGTCACGTATTTTAACGAGTTGCTAGTTATATTTGAAATGCTATCATATGCATATATTTTCACTTGATGATTTGTTATCGAAGATGGATTATTCTACGTTGAGTTATTGTCACATGTTCTAATGAGTTTGTTGATATTGTCATCCATTACATATTCTATTGACGATTATTGAAATATTGCCACTTATACCACGGTTCTGCACATTTTTATATTGGTTCTGAGGTTGTTATTGTGGTACACTTTAGGTTGAGTAGGAGTGTGTTATTAGAGACTTTGTGATGAGCTGACATACTATTTTGATCCGCATCACATGAAATCCCCGCCCTTATTTTATTTCCTATTTATTTTCTTTCCCACAGACAGTTGTGTTTATGTATTTAGACCTGTACTTATTCAATAGTTGCTCGTGTATTTGTGTCTCGTAGTTCTTAGGGGTTGTACTGTTTTGATCACATTTTGTGTAGATCTAGGTTTTTGAGGCAGTGTACCTAGAGAGTAAGTGCTTACACTGGTCGCAAAGATTTAAGGTAGAGCTGCATGACCGTCGCAGTCCCTTGGATTCCCATCCTTATGTTGATACTATTATTTTTATATTCAAACAATATTGTATTTTGAGACTTCTCGTGTACCCCAGTTTATAGCTCATTACTCTGTACTACCTAGTTCTAATTAATTGTATTGCATTTTGCTATTTTGGGCTTATGTTATCGTTACTTCCGCCGTTATATTTATATCATGTTTTAGGTGTTTTAATGTTATTAAGTGACAGACTTACCTAGTCTTTGAAATTAGGTGCCATCACAACCCATATGGTAGGATTTGGGTCGTAACAAGTTAGTATCTGAGCCATAGGTTTATAGGTTCTACGGGTCATGAGCAACTTTAGTAAAGTCTTGCGGATCGGTACAAAGACATCTGTACTTATCTTTGAGAGGCTACAGAACTGTTAGGAAACATTACCGTCATTCATCATTTATCGTGTGGATTTGTTATTCCAAGGTTTGAATCTTTACTATTCTATTCTCTCACAGATGGTGAGTGCACGATCGTCAGGTGCAGCTGAGTAGGCACTAGTGCTCCAGGCTAGCACCGTTATAGGCCGGGGTTGAGGCAGAGGTAGGAGCGGAGCCCTGGTCGTGGCTAGATTCCCTGCCAGGGCAAAAATAGTGGAGCCACCAGTAGATCCAGTTGAGGAGTAAGAGCATGATCACGTTGAGCAGATGGTACCCGCTCGGGCACCTGAGGGGTCTATTGCTACACCTGGGCTCCAGGAGACCTTGGCTCACTTCATGACTATGTTTGGGATTTTGGCCCTGGCAGGGTTGATTTTGGTAGCACCAGCTACTTCACAGGATGGGGGAGGAGCTCAGACTCCCGCCGCCCGTACACCAGAGCAGCTGGCACATGCTTATCCGACACCGGGTGTTATGTCTGTGCAACCAATAGTTGCAGTTCAGCCCGAGGTAGTGCCAGTCATATTTACTGAGAGGCGGAATAACTTGGAATGGTTTCTGAAACTTCTTCCTCCCCAGTTCAAAGGAAGGGCTTATGAGGATGCACAGGATTTCATGGATCATTGTCATCACATTCTATGTACCTTGGGTTTGGTAGAGTCGAGCAAGGTCGACCTTACTATTTTTTCAGTTGATGGGGCCGACATACAGGTGGTTGAAGACTTATGAGGCGAGTAGGCCGGCTGGCGCAGCACCATTTACATAGTCTCAGTTCTCAGATATTTTCTTGTGCAGCGAATTTGAGCATTTGTGCCAGGAGGGCATAACTGTGGTCAAGACACTATGAGGTTTACAGAGTTATCATGAATCTCATTTGGTTTCCACTGAGAGGTAGATAGCCCCTAGATTTGTTGAGGGACTCACCTATAGCTTTTGGTATGGTACGGGAGATGGAGACTAAGACTATATTTCATCAGATTTTCAAGATTTCTAGGAGGTTAGAGCGTATTTGTGGGTAGGAGAGGGAATATAGGGAGGCTAAGAAGCCTCATGGTTTTGGAGGATTTTATGGCTCCTACGCTAGGACAAGGTCCATCATGGTAGAGGTTATTTGAGTCGACTAGTTTAATGTATGCTTCAGGTTTCACGTAGTGCTCCAGCTTGCCATGGATCCCAAAGCATTCGTACCGGACAACCATCGTTCAGTGAACCTTCTGTACGTGGTTCCTACATCGACTATTCCAGTCGTTTGGCATAGACTCAGCACCAACAGTCATGCCCGTAGAGAGCTTGGTTTGAGTGGCGATACTAGGCACATTGTGAGAGATTGTCCTAGACTTCAGATGGGTGAACCTCAGCAGGGTACTCAAGCTATGATCCCCGCTCCAAATGCTACACCACCTACATAGCTAGCTAGAGGTGAGGGATAGGCGGGTAGAGGTCTTCCTAGAGAGGGAGGCCAGGCTCATTTTTATTCCTTCCCTGGTAGGACTAAGGCAGTCACATCAGATGCATTCATTTGGAAATGTCTTGTATCCTCTAGTTACACCTGTTATGTGTGTAAACCCATTGGGGAATCTATTATGGTGGATCATGTCTATTGTTCTTGTTTGATCACTATTCGGGGCTATGAGACTAGGGTTGATCTTTTGTTGCTTAATATGGTGGATTTTGATGTGATTTTAGGTATGGATTGGTTATCTCTGTACAATGATATTCTTGATTGTCACGCTAAGATTATGATGCTGGCTATGTCGGGGTTGCTAAGGTTGGAATGGAGAGGTTATATGGGGCATATTCCTCATAGAGTGGTTTCTTTTTTGAAGGCTCAACGAATGGTTGAGAAGGGGTATTTATCGTACTTGGCCTTTGTTAGAGATATCAGTGCTAATACTCCTACGATTAATTCATTTCTTGTGGTGAGGGAGTTTCCATATGTGTTTCTTACAGACCTACCTTTCATGCCACCCAATAGAGATATTGATTTTGGTACCGACTAGGCACTGGGCACTCAACCCATATCTATTCCACTGTATAGCATGGCTCCAACAATGTCAAAGGAATTAAAGGAACAATTGCAGGAATTGCTAGATAAAGGTTTCATCAGGCCGAGTGTTTCACCTTGGAGTGCACCATTATTGCTTGTGAAGAAGAAATATGGTTCTATCCTGATATGCATTGACTACAGACAATTGAACAAGGTTACCATCAAGAATAAGTATCCATTACCGTTCATTGATGATTTGCTTGATTAGCTTCAGGGTGCTAGAGTGTGAGAAGAGCTTTCAGAAGCTCAAGACTGCCTTGACTATAGCGCTAATGCTGATTTTGCCTTCGGGTTCGGGTTCATATATGGTTTATTGTGATGCTTTATGTATTGGCCTAGGTTGTGTGTTGATTTAGGACAATAGGGTGATCACCTATTTTTCATATCAGTTGAAGCCCATAAGAGAAACTATTCGGTGCATTATTTGGAGTTAGAAGCTATTATGCACGTGCTCAAGATTTGGAGGCATTATTTATATGGAGTGTCTTGTGAGGTGTATACAGATCATCAAAGTCTTCAACATCTATTTAAATAGAAAGACCTGAATTTGAGGCAGCAGAGATGGTTGGAGGTATCAAAGGATTATAATATCACTATTCTCTATCATAAAGGCTAATGTGGTTGCAGATACCATGAGTAGGAAAGCGGAGAGCATGGGGAGCCTAGCTTTTGTTCCAGTTAGGAAAAGTCTGTTAGCTATGGATGTTCAGGAATTGGCCAATAGGTTGGTGAGGTTGGATATTTCAGATCCGAGTAGAGTCCTTGCTTGTGTTGTGTGTCAGTCGTCCTTGTTCGAGCACATCAAGGCTTGCCAATATGATGATCCCCAATTGGTTGTCCTTAGGGACATGGTGCATCACAGTGATGCTAAGGAGGTGAATATTGGTGATGATGGGGTATTGAGGCTACAGGGTCAGATCTGTGTTCCTAATATGGATGGCTTGAGAGAGTTGATTCTTGAGGTGACTCACAGCTTGCGTGTTCTATTTATCCAGACGCTAAAAAGATGTATCAGGACATGAAACATTATTACTGGTAGAGGAGGATGAAGAAGGACATTGTTAGGAGTGTTTCTAGGTGATTGAACTTCCAATAGGTCAAGTATGAGCATCAAAACTCACGTGGTTTGCTTCAGAAGTTTGTTTTACTGGAGTAGAAAAGGGAGCGCATTACGACAGACTTTATGGTAGTGTTTCCACAGACCTTGAGGAAGTTTGATGCCATTTGGGTCATTATTGTCACGACCCAAAATCCAACTAGTCGTGATGGCACCTAACCCAACCCGCTAGGTAAGCCAACTTTCAATTATCCAATTCCAATTCCAATTATAAAAGCAATTTAAGTAAATAAAGATCTTAATCTTATACATCCCCCAAGAACTGGTAGTACAAATCATAAGCTTCTAAGAATAGAGTTTACAAAGTGGAAATGAAATAAATACATAGTCTGTTTGAACAGTACATAAACAAAGCTTTTATAAATCTAAGACTAACATGAACAAGAGGCAGCTACAACAGGAACGCAGGTACATCTACAAATCCCGCAACCGTCGAGCACAACAACAACAACAGCCAATATCTGCACGCAATGTGCAGAAGTGTAGTATCAGTACAACCGACCCTATGTACTGAGCAAGTAACAAACCTAGCCTTAGGTTGAAAGTAGTGACGAGCTTCTACCAAGGTCGGGTCCAAACCAATAGTACACCACAGTCCATAACAACGTAAAACAAATAATACCAGAAGTAACTTAGTGATAAAATGCTCAGCTAAATCATGAATTCAAAAATAGCTCTTCATTTCAAGTACATTAGTGAAAACCTAAATCATTTACCGAAATGCACATGTGTGAGAAAATCATGAATGATTTGATGTGGTACAGCATGAGAAAAATACATCTCTATGCCTGTATGTCATGTGTGCATGCCAATGCGATGCAACTCAGTGAAAAAAATCATAAACAGCCCCTCGGGCAGACCTCACAATCACTCGTATACAGCCCATCGAGCTTACCTCACAATCACTCGTATACATCCCCTCGGGCTTACCTCACAATCACTCGTATACAGCCCCTCGAGCTTACCTCACAATAACTTGTATACAGCCCCTCGGGCATACCTCACAATCATTCGTATACAGCCCATCGGGATTACCTCACAATCACTCGTATACAGCCCCTCAGGCTTACCTCATAATCACTCATAAACAGCCCCTCGGGCTTACCTCACAATCACTCGTATACAGCCCCTTGGGCTTACCTCACAATCACTCGTATACAGTCCCTCGAGCTTACCTCACAATCACTCGTAAACAAGCACTCAGACATACCTCACCATCTCTCATGCCTCCCAGTTACTCAGCACTCGGCACTCGCACTCAGTAGGTACCTGCGCTCACTGGGGTGTGTACAGACTCCGAAGGGGCTCCTACAGCCCAAGAGCTATAGTCTGCATGGACAACTCACGTGATGAATGGACAAATCACGTGCTATAATATCATATCAGAATCCGCACGGACAACTCACGTGCCATAATTAGCCAATAAGGCCTGCTGCACGCGGGCAGCCCCGATCCATATAATAGTAATAATATATATAAAGCCAACATGGCCTGCTGCGACGTGCAGCCCGATCCCAAAAATATCCTCACAATCAGGCCCTCGGCCTCCCTCAGTCATCAATCTCTCCAGTCTCTCTCTCATGGGCTCACAAAGTCATAAGAATAGGCCAAAATTGATGATATGATGTATCAATAAATAACAACAGAGACTGAGATATGATATGTAATGAAATGAATATGACTGAGTATGAATTTTCAGTTTAAAACAAATAACTCACAATAATATGACCTTTGTGGGTCCCAAAATACTGGCACATAGCCTCAACATAATTTTTAATATACTTTTCAGCTCAATTTTTTTAACACATAAAACCGCAAGGAAAAAGCCAAAATAATTTAACTACAAAATTCCACAAAAATAATTATGTCACAATTTCTATTGTGCGTGCCAACACGCCCATCACCTGGAATGTGCGTCACCTCCCAACAATTCACATAATAAATATATTCAGGGTTCATACCCTCAACTTCAAGATTAGAAGAGTTACTTACCTCAAACAAGCCCAAATCCAATGCCGAGCAAGCTGAACAATGCTCCAGAAATCCCATTATGCGCGTATCATCTTCCGAACAGCTCGAATCTAGTCACAATTAATTTGATTCAGCCCAAAAATTAATAGGAATTAATTCCATATCAAAATACTAATATTTTCCACAAAATCCGAAATTATGCCCCAAAAATACCCGTGGGGCCCACGTCTCGAAATCCGACGAAACTCACAAAATGCGAAAACCCATCCAATTACAAGAAATCGATATTCACTCAATTCCGACTCCAAATCGATATTCAAACTCGAAAAATTTGTTTTGTGACATTAAAGAAATTTTCTTCTATTTCTCTTGAAGATTCAATAATATTACACCAAAAATGAAGATTAATTCATGAAATATAACCACAAGGGAGTTAAGAACACTTACCCCAAGTTGTGTGCAAAAGTTTCTCTCCAAAATCGCCCAAACCGAGCTCCAAATCCGAAAAATGGGTGAAAAATCACGAACCATTGAACTTAAGGGTTTCTATCTAGTTAATCCGCATCTGCGGACAATATTTGCGCACCTGCGCCTCCGCTTGTGCGAGAAAAATGTCTCATTAGCGAACTTTACTCGCCTGCCCAATTTGCGCATCTGCGAGGACATCATCACATTTGCGAGGCCGCATCTGCGGGAAAGAGATCGCAGATACGAAAATCCTCATCTTCCAGCCACCTCGCTTCTGCGCCAAAATTGCCGCACCTACGACCATCGCACCTGCGAGCCAATTTTCACAGGTGCGATCACACCAGAACCAGAAATCTTCAGCAGCACAACATGAAATGAAAATGATCCGAATTGCGTCCGAAACTCACCCGAGCCACTCGGTATCCCGTCCAAATATACCAACAAGCCACATAACATAATACGGACCTACTTGAGGCCTCAAATCTCACCTAATAACATCGTAACGACGAATTACACTTCAATTCAAAATCACTGAATTTTGAAACTGTAAATTCTATATCTTATGCCGAAATATATCAAATTACGTCCGATTGACCTAAACTTTTGCACACAAGTCACATTTCACATTAGGTACATATTCTAATTTCTAGAATCAGATTTTGACCCCGATATCAAAAAGTCAACCCCCGGTCAAACTTCCCAAAAATTCAACTTTCGGCATTTCAAGCTAAATTTCACTACGTACCTCCAAGTAATTTTTCGGACACGCTCGAAAGTCCAAAATTATCATACATGGCCATTGGAATCTTCAAAACGCTATTCCGAGATCATTTACACATAAGTCGACATCCGGTCACTATTTAACTTAAGTTTTAAACCTTAGAACTAAGTGTTCCAATTCATTCCAAAACTTTACCGGACCCGGATAATTTACCCCGGTAATTCACACAACAACTGTAAAGTACAATTTGAGCAGTAAATGGGAAAACATCCAACACGTCGGTGCATTTCATTCTAGTCATAACTTCCAACACATTGAGTTAAGCACCGCATTTTATCCTCAGATGATGGGCAGTCCAAATTTACCCTTCAGATATTTGAGGATATGTTGAGGGCATACACTATTGATTTGGGAGATCAGTGGGACCAGTTTCTACCCTTAGCAGAATTTGCCTACAACAATTGCTACTAGTCAAGTATCTATATGGATCTGTATAAGGCCTTATATGGGAGGCGGTGTCGTTCTCTAGTTGGTTGGTTTGAGCCCGGTGAGGCTAGATTATTGGGCACAAACTTGGTGAGTGATTCTTTGGAGAAGGTGAAGTTGATTCAAGAGAGGCTTCGCACAGCTCAGTCCAGGCAAACAAGTTATGCGGACCGGAAAGTTTGTGATGTGGCTTTCATGGAGGGCGAGAAGGTTCTTCTTAGAGTTTCACCAATGTAGGGTGAGATGAGGTTTGGGAAGAAGAAAAAGTTGAGCCTGAGGTTTATTGGACCTTTTGTAGTGTTAGAGAGAGTTGGCGAGGTTTCTTATAGACTTGCTTTGCCTCATAGTCTTTCGGGAGTTCTTTCGATATTCCATATTTCTATGCTTCGGAAGTATCATTATGATAAGTACCATATTTTGGAATTTAGCACAGTGTAGTTGGATGGAAATCTAGCTTATGAGAAGGAGCTGGTGGCCATTTTGGATTGGCAAGTTCGGAAGCTCAGATCTAAAGATATCACATCGGCGGAGGTGCATTCGAGACGTCAACTAGTCAAAGAGGTAACTTAGGAGATCGAGCATCATATGCAGTGCAAATATCCTCACCTTTTCGTCACTTCATGTATGACTCTGCTCTCGTTCGAGGACAAACGTTTGTTTAAAAGGGGGAGAATGTAACGACCTGACTGGTCGTTTTGTGTATTTGAGCCCCTTTCCATATTTGATGCTTCCCTTGTTCCTAGTTGTTGTTTTATGACTTGCGGGGATGGTTAGTTTGGTTCCAAGAAGGTTTTGGAGTGAATTGAAATACTTAGTTTTATTATTGGAAGCTTAAGCTATAAGAGTTGACCAAACTTTGACTTTTGTGTTAACAACCTCGGTATTCATGTTTTGATGTTTCTAAAGAGTTTATATAGTGATTTTGGACTTAGGCGTATTCCCGGATTTGGATTCGGAGATTCCTAGGATGATTTGTCTCTTTTACCAAAAGTTGATAATTTGAAGGTTTAGAAATTATATAAGTTTGACTATAGGTTTACCTTGTGGCTATCGGGTTCAGATCATTGTTCCAGGACTTGGAATATGTTTTCTTATTCATTTAGAACTTATGTGCAAAATTTAGTTACGTTTTGAGTTGGTTTGGTAGGAATTGGGTGCTTGGTTGTGAATATTTAAGTTCTTGAGTTTCAAAGTTTGCATGATGCGTTTTGGTATTCAATTCGTGGTTTTGTATATTATTTTGATGTTCCACGCTTGAAAGTAAGTTCATATGTAGTTTATGTACTTGTGTGGATATTTGATATGGGGTTAGAGGGGCTAGGGTGAGTTTCAGATTGATTTCAGAATAATTTGTTGAAGCTATAGTTTTGTCGGTGCTGCAAACCTCGCATTTACGAGGGTCTTCTTGCATTTGTGAATGGTTGGCTGCCCAGGGGAACCCCACGTTTGCGAGGAGTATGGTCGCAATTGCGACATTGGTTGGCAACAAGGGACTTTGCAATTGCGAAGTGGGGGTCGCATTTGTGATATCTGCTGGGGGCAGTCTGGGTTCGCATTTTCGAGCCCAGGGTCACATTTATAGAGGCCGCATTGCAAATTTCAGGTTGCAAATGCGACATCTGCAACGGGTTATTAGTATATCTTTTCGGAACTTAGACCCATTTTATAATATTTTGAGCCCTAGACTTGGTAAAGATCAATTTTTGAAGAGAATTTTCACATAAAGCTAGTGGGTAAGTAGTTTTCACTTGATTTTTATTTAGTATCTTGATTACTCTTGGACTTTTACACATAAATCATGGAATCTAGAAGAGAATTTTTGGGGGTTTTTGACTATATTTTGAAAAATAAAAATTGGATATTTGAGAGTCGACCTAGACTTAGTTTTGGAACCGAATTATATATTTGGACTCATGGGGTTATGGGTAGTCGAGATCTACCCCTTGACCCGGGTTTTGACGGGTTGGACGCGGGATTGAATTTTGTTGACTTTTCGGGTATTGGGTAAAGATTGGGACTTTATTGTTTAGAATTGATTACTTTAGCATTGTTTGATGTTATTAAGTCATTATTTTCTAAATTTGAGCCGGACGGAGGTGACTTTTAAGGGAAGGCATTTTTTGACTATTGAATTGGCTTATTTGAGGTAAGTATCTTGCCTAACCGTGTGTGGGAGAAATTTCCCTTAGCATTTGGCCTTATTTTCTTATTTGTGTTATGTGAAAAGAGACATGTACGCGAGGTGACGAGTGTTTACACAAATACTATGTATGGTTTATGAATGGATTAGACCTTACGCTATTAATATGTCTTAATTTGATGATATGCTTTACATAAAACATGTTTAATCACTTTGTGACTACATGAAATTGATTTAGGTAGTCAAGCTTAAAATGTTGAACACCCATTTGCATTTTTATTATTTTCATGTCCTTGTGCATCATGTTGATAAATTACGGGCTTATATCTTTGATGGAAATTTGGCATATTGCTTTTGATAATTACAGCACATGTGGACATGTTGGGTGGATTGATTGGGTGTTGGAACAAGGTCTTTCCATGCAATTGTGATTATTGTTATGCACATGGAGCGAAATAAGGGTGGTTCTTGTTTCTCAAGTTTGCCCATGTAGCAAAATAAGGGTGGTGAAATGCACATGTGGCGAAATAAGTATGGCATTTCTTGATATTGCATATGCGGCAATATAAGGGCGGCATTATTGATGTTGTTATGTGATGGTTGGTGGGTGATTCACTTGTTGATGTTTATGTGATGAAACAGGGATGATATTTTTGATCGTATACATACTTTCTTTAAACTCAGTCATGTATTTTAATGAGTTTCCTGTGTTATTTGACATGATATTGTATGCCTTTGTTTATACTTGATGATTTGTTGTTGAAGATGAATTCTCCTACGTTGAGTTATTATCACATGTTCTAACGAGACAGTTGATATTGTCTTATGTTACATATTTTGTTGCCAGTTATTGATATATTGCACAAGTTCTTTGACTAGTGAGTATCATATGACTTGAACCTCGTCACCACTTCACCGAGGTTAGCTTTGATACTTACTGGTTACCGATTATGGTGTACTCATACTATACTTATACACATTTTATGCAGATCCAGGTATTGGAGGTAGCGGACCTAGAGTGTGAGTGCTTACACTGGTTGCGTGAATTCAAGGTAGAGATGCATGCTCGTCGCAGTCCCTTGGAGTCTCACCCTTATGTTGATACCGTTATTTTCATATTCAAAATGTATTGTATTTTGAGACTTATTATGTACCTAGTTTAGATCTCATGACTATGTACTATTTAGTTTTGGGGAATTGTATTGCATTTTACCATTTTGGGATTATGTTATCATTACTCTCATCGTTATATTAAATTATATCTTATTATATCATATTTTAGGTTATTTAATGTTGTTAAGTGATTGACCTACCTAGTCTTAGAGATTAGATGCCTCACGACCCCTATGGTGGGATTTGGGTTGTGCAGTTAATGGGTTAGATAGCTAGTTGTATGTGTCTTTGATGGGCGCAACTTGGGAAGAATTATGCTTGATAGAACTCATGGTTTATAGTAATTGATGTGTTGTGATCTGCCTAAGTGTAGTGATGTATACTTCTTGTAGATCCTGTGATGAGGAGTGAAATTTAAGAAGTTATTGGCATTATTTTTGGTATGTTGGGAGGATGAGCAAATTTAAGTGAGACTTTAGAAACTCAAAGATTTGTATATTTGATACACTAGGTTCAACGAGGTTATAGCAGATCACGAGTAACTGGCGTGGAGGGGAGAAACATAAAGGAAAAGGTATGAGATGTAGTTTCTTGATAATTGGGTTGACAACGAGTTGCATGTATATATTTGAAGTTGAGACCGAGGTTTGGAAATTACTCATTTGTCAATGGGTGAAAGTTGGAATGGATCCTTAGTAGCTTATGGAGGTTTATTACCTACTTCAGAAGAATGTGGAATCAGTTTGGGTTCCTACTGGTAGGACAATTGAGGATCTGTATTCTACGGTGGGCCATATTTGCTTATACAGCGTAAGGTATCATATGAAAGTGTCACCCGAAAAGGGTTATAGTTATATGGGATCCTTCTACCATCAATTTTGATAGAGTGATAGCCCACCATGTGATTATAGCAGTTTTGACAGGTGGTTTGGGGGTGTTTCACCCTATTTCACATAGGTTAAACAAAGTACAACATCTAGGTTTACAAGGTTAATTATAATTATGGAGTCGCCACCTAGCATTCAAGGTATGCTAGAAAATCTTTATTAACTTAAATAATGAAATGATAAACTCCGATTATGGTCTTTGAAACTTACGAGATTCTAGGTAATGGCTCAAGTTATTTAAGGAGGAAAGGGTTAGGCATCCCTCAAGATTCACTGAAGTATGGTTCTCGATTGGACTTAATTTAATTAAATGAGTGTAATGCCCCGGCTGGTCGTTTTGTGTATTTGAGCCCTGTTTCCCCTTTTTAAGCTTCCCGTAAGTATATTTTTGTTTATGTGACTTGCGGGGATGATTGGTTGGGTTTCAGGGAGGTCTTGGGTTTATTTGGAGCACTTACTTCCTTGTTTGGAAGCTTCAGTTGGAAATATTAACCAAGTTTGACTTTTTTTGAAAATAACACTGGAACGGTGTTTTGATGGTCTCAATAGTTCGTATGGTAATTTTTGACCTAGGCGTATGCCTAAAATTGAATTCGGAGTTTCCTAGGATGAATTGACTCTTTTAGCCAAAGGTTGACAATTGAAAGGTTTAGAAATTTCCTAAGTTTCACCATGGGTTAACTTTGTGGCTATCGAGTTTGGATTTTGGTTTTGGGACTTGGAATATGTCTGTTTTATTAGTTGGAAATTGTGTGCAATGTTTGGTTTCATTCTGAGTTGATTTTGTAGGAATCAGACGGTTGATTGTGATTTTAGAAGTTCTTGAGTTTCATTGTAATTTTAATGTATTTTGGTGTTTGATTCGTGGTTCCGGATGGTATTGGTGTTTTTAATGTACATGCTAGTTTTGAAGGATATATGATGAAGCTCATACGAGCTGGAATTATGAAGTAAGGTTTTAGTGATGAAACTTGGAATTTGATTAGTGCTTGATCAAGTTTGAAGCTTCAAGAGCATAAGAGTGGCTATTATTGTAATAGATAGATTCTGAAATAGTAGTTGATTTGTAGGTTGTTGCTTGAAGACTATTGGTAATGAGTTTAATTGAAATTCTGGTGTTGTAGGTGTAACACCTTAATTTAGCCTTTATGTACTTTTCTGTAATAGCATACTTTAGTTAAAAATGGTTATGGCTTGCGAATGGATAAGGGGCTGGGTCTGAAATTCAGGCTAATCGATCTAGAGTGTTGGGCTCAAATTTATTTCTGGCCCAAAACAGATATCCCTTTGGAGGGTTCTTCAACATTCGTTTGAGTTGGGATACCATTTTTCAAAGCACAAGTCTTGTCTAACTTAGCCTTTAAAAGTCGACCCAATTTTGGGCTTAGCAATGGAGAGCCCTATTGGGCCTAGCAAGACCGATTCTGTAATGACCCGACCGGTCATTTTGAGCTTTAGCGTTTCATTCGGTGGTTTGAGACTTTGAGTAGCTTTATATTATGCATTATGACTTGCGTGTATGGTTGGTTTCAGTTTTCAAGTGGTTCACGATTGATTTGGATGAATGATTCTCGTTTTAGAAGATTTAAGTTGGAAGAGTTCACTACGGTTTGACTTTTGGGTAAACGGACTCGGGATCAGGTTTTAATTATTCCAATAAGTTTATATGATGATTTTGGACATGTCCACAAAGTTTGGTTAATTTTCGGTGAGTTTTGGATAAGTTTGGGTTGTATGGTGATTGTTTTCGGTTTCGACGTCGATTTGAGCATAAATGTTACTATATTGAGCAAACGGCCTTTGATTCGTGTTTCAACTAAACCATTATATATGTATCATAATTTGGAAACCATGGAAACTGAAATCATCAAATTTCGACATCGTATGAGAAATTGATGGTCATTTTACTAAGAATCGGTTTGCTAGATTTTTCAGATTAATTATGAAATTGCTACTGAATTCGTATTTTAAAATCTACATTATTTCCAAATATTGAAACCAATATATCTCCTTCATTATAAGGTCAAATGGAGTGATTCAAAAACCTAACTTGACTGGAATTATACGATGAATCCATTGGAGGATTCAAAAGTGAGAGTTTCGGGATCGTTTTGCACAAGAAACGAGGTAGAACATATGGCATTTTTGGCTATTAATGTTGTTGATGTTTTTTCATCTTGAAAGCTTGGGATTGGGAGAATTCAAGGATGTTCTTCAAGTTTCTTCCATAGGGCAAGGTCTAAACCATAACCTAAGTATTTTCATTTGATTCATTCCTTTGGTTTAAGCTTTAATCCATAAGTTTAATTGAAAACCCATTTAATTCTTTAAATCAAGACCCAGGGTTATATCCTAAATTTTAAAAATTGAAAATAAGTTAGATGCGTTTATTTCCTGATTCCTTTTGGGGTATTGTTCTCCTATATTAGGAGAACAACATACTCGAATTTAGCGAGTTTTGGATGAGTATTTCGGGAGATATGGGACCCAACTAGCGTGGGTTGGACTCTTGGGTTATAAACACCCAAGAGCGATGTTTTGAAAAATTGGTTGAGCTATCGGACTCTAATTGAGTTAGTTTTATTCATGGAGCTTCTATTGGTTCGGGCTTCGCTCGGGTAAGCTTGGATTCAGAATCCAAGGTGAGCATGGCGGTGACTTTTGTTGAGTTTTTGAGAAAAATGTAAAGATCATAGCTTTATTCATTGTAATTGGTTTCTCTTTCATTGTTTGATGTTATTAACTCATTTTTGGTTAGATTTGGGCCGTGTGGAGTGAACTTTAGGGGAAAAAGCTATTTCAGAGGATTGAGTTAGCCTAGTTGAGGTAAGTATCTTGTCTAACTTTGTGTGGGGGAAACTATCCCTTAGGATTTGGGTTGATTGTGCTATTTGTATTTTGTGAAAGCCGTGTACGCAAGTTACAAGTGGGTACACATGCTATATGTGGTATTTGACCGGTTTAGATTATCTAGACTTATTCCATGCCTTTAATTGAATTGTCATGACATGTTATATCTCTCATTATTAATCTACTCTTACATGCTCTATTTGACATTGTTAGCACTTGTTCTACCTCTTACTTATTATTTTGCTCTTATATGCTTTAATTGAAGTTATTGCATTCCTTATTGCCTTGTTACTTCTTAATTGTTGAATCACTTTTAATTGAAGTTGTTATTTTGTGGAATATCATCTGGTTGAGTTATTGGTGTTTAAGTTGTAATAGCCGTTATCACATTGAGGTGAAGTTGTTAATTGTTGAAATACCTTTCCTTGTTGAGCATTCTCATTCATTTTGTTATTGTTGAAATTCTTGTACACATTGTGGTTGAGCCATGGGCTATTTGTTTTTGAAATATTGGTGTTGTTGACTTTGTGGCAAGTTGTGGCATATGGGCACTTGTGGTGCGAGATGTAATTATGTTGTGATATTGATACACATGCGGTGGTATAAGGTTAGGGGTTGATATGCATGGAGTGAGATAAGGTGGGATTGATACGCGTGTTGCTAGTAGTGGAATTATTTGAAGCCATGCGGTGAGATAAGTTGGGCTAAAACGTATTTAGCTATATCGGAAAAAATGATTATCAAAACTAAATGTAAGACTCACGCGGTGATATAAGGAAAGATAATGATTGAAATTATGAAATGTTAATACGAGGCGACACCTCGGTTGTGATTTTTATTGTACATTTTATGTTGGAATAACTTGTTGATTTGAACGGTCATTGTTCTTCCTTCAATCATTCATCGGGATTTTGATTGTGTTTGGTTATTCGTTGTTATCTTGGTGTTGGAACGATTATGGTTTCTTGTATGAGTCATGCATTCTATGTGATTTGCTGTGTTGCTTTAACATGCCAATCTGTACCTCCATTATAACTTGGCGAATTAATTGTCAATGTGAATTTAATTGCGTGGAGTCACTATATCATATTCTGTTGAGTTGTTGGTAACATAATGGTTTAAATAAAAGAATTATTAGCATGCTTTATTCTATGTGTCTCTTAAGATAGAGCTCGTTATCTCACTCGGTGCCTTATTATTCTAAATGGTTATCGCACTTTCACTATAATTGGGTTCTCAAATTATACTCATCACCATGTTAGATGTTTTACTTACTTAAAATTGTTATCATATTTTTCTTTAACAAATTCTATATTTAATTCGTTAATTATCTTATGTTTTGCTTAGTTTAAAACTGATACTTTTACTCAATTTTATTGATTTCTAAACTAAACCCATCTTATACTCTGTTTCGTAGAAATTGTATAATATTTTACTTTATTTGATTTCTAAAATAAACTCATTATTTCATTTGACACCTTACTTTATTCAAGATTATTATTATGTTTTATGGTGTTTACATATATATATTTCATTCATCTAAATTAATATTTATCACGGTTGCAAAGTACTTGGTAGCACGTGGGCTTTGCCATACGAAAGTGATTGTTATTGTGGGCACGAGGTGCCATACGTGTAAGATTTGGAAATTGTTGTCCATGACTTGTGATTTATGAGTTGTGGTGCTTCGGGGTAATTTTTGCTGTAAGTCCATGCGTTGAGAGTGATTTGATTATTTGAGTTGTTATCCGGTTTTTCATATTTGAGTTGATTTACATCTCATCGGTGTTCTGATTATGTTGTTTCTTTATTACTCGTTTACTACTTACTGCCATTTATGTTTCTATTACTTCATTATTGGTTGTAAATTAATAATTTTTCCACCGTTGATCTTATATTGATGTTCTTTCCAATGTTGGCTTATGTATATCTTGAACAGGTTTTTATGTCTAGTAGGTGTCTTGACCTGGCCTCGTCACTACTCTACCGAAGTTAGACTTGATACTTACTGGGTACCATTGTGGTGTACTCATGCTACGCTTCTGCACATTTTTATGCAAATCTAGGTATTCTGATTATGTTGTTGAGAGTTGCGTTTGTGCAACAGGAGACTTCAAGGTATACCTGCTTGACGTTCGTAGGCCTCGGAGTCACCATCTTGCTTCATTATGCTACTGTTAAATTGTAATTCAAAATAATATTGTGTTTAGAAATTCTAGTGTGTTTTAGTAGTGCTTATGGCTCCGTACTACCGGGTTTGGAAAATGTATAACTATTAGCCGCTTGCGGATATGTATCTCATTTAATGGTTTATGATAAATGATTAAATAGTTCAATTTTGTTATTAAATCAGCATGTGTTAGGCTTACCTAGTCTTAGCCATCATGGCATCCTAAGGTGGGAAATTAGGATCGTGACAAGTTGGTGTTAGAGCTCTAGGTTCATAGGTGCTATGAGTCATAAGCAAGTTTAGTAAAGTCTTGCGGATTGATACGGAGACGTTTGTACTTATCTTCGAGAGGCTATGGAACTATTAGGAACCACTCCTTTCATTTCATATCATGAGGCACTGATTCAGCTTGAAGCATATATCTTATACCCCTTTATATCCACTCGTATATGATGTTGTGCGCTCGGTATCAGCTATGCCCGACGGTTTGTAATGCTGCAGATGGGCTACAAGGGGGACATAGATGCTCGATCATTGTCTCTAGGTACTTTCCAGACTAAGGACGCAGACGTTATTGGTAGATATTCATTTGTTCAAGTGTGGGATGCAACTAGTTCGTGTGTCTGATTGGTGCTACGAGCTTGTGAAGGCTGATAATATGGATCATCGGATGTTGTGCCCTATGATCTGAGATTTCCATGCGATGGTGTTGGAACTTATGGTATATCTGTATCATTGCTAAATCTATATTCCATTATCGGAGAGGTTAGAGAAGCATCTTCAGATTCACATAAGGTCTCTTCAGAGTAGGTATCTCCGTTGGTTGCTCTAGAGGAAATATAGCGGTTTATGGGTTTTCGGACAACGTGGTTCATGCTAGGTTCTTCCGCATCGAGCTTTGACTTAGGATCATTGTGTAACGATAAGTGAAAGTGTTGACCTGAAGACAAGTTGAGAAGGATTAGAAGAAATAGGTCAGCTCGATGGTGTAGGGTCCGCATAGCAACAAAGGTAACTGGTCTTTTGGTGTGGTAATGCTTCACCAGCGTTCTGTGGCAATACTCCTGGGTTTGACGGCTTGCGTGACTTGGTTGATTTAGGGAAGTTCAGTTCTGATGGCTTGGTGATGTGTGAACTGGACTCGAAGAGTTCTTGACAGTGTCGACCATAGCTTGAGCTAGATGTCTGCTACCGACATAAGGAAGGTGTTGCATGTTATGATTTTTGCCTGGATGGGGTCACGAGTTCTAGACATCATGGACGATTTCATATGTGTAGAATAATGCTAGCATTATTTGATACCATCTAAGAAGGGTGCACACTCCAAAAGGTGCACTGTATTTTGACTTGCGGATATCTGACTTGTGTTACGCTAATCGCCTGGTTGATTGACTGCTGATGTCCAGATATTGGTTTGTGGCATGAAAGAGTTATAGAAGTACTTCTCGTGGGCTGACCGTATGTGAGGAATATGTCAGTTATTTGAGTAGTGTATGTGTGATCGGATATGAAGATTCTAGTATTCTAGGGATTTAAAGACTAAGAGGGTTCTCGAGGCAGATTGTTCCATGAAGGTGAATGGTGAAAGGTATGTTAAGAGGTTGGCAATTGATGGTATGTAATATAGATATGTTATTGTGGGCTTTTCAGAGGCTATCTACCTACTTCAGAAGGATCAGAATTGATTTGGAGGCTACTAGTAGGTCTAATAAGGATGTATGTTCTAAATCAGGTTAAATTTATCTACTCAGCACAGTTATTGTGTGTGTGTGTGTGGGGGGGGGGTATGTTATCGGTTAGGGTGGATCACATACGTGTTCTGATATGTCTCATGTGTTACTCTCCTATGCTACGATGAGTTGTGATCTACTGGTTATCTGCACACCGATGCAGTTATGTATGGGCTTTGTAGCGAAATTCGAGCGAGATTGCTCTTGGGTGGTGAATAGTTGATTGTGCCTCGGTTATGGTCTTCCTGTTTCTGGTATATAATGATATCCATATATCCACAGTTATGATAACGCACTTCGTGTGTTTGATGTTGATATGCTTATGGTTGTTGATTGTGAGTATCATGGCTCGATGTTTGATAGTTATGATAGCAACAACGTTATGATAGGATATGATCCTTTGTGCTTATTTTGTGTGTCATGTTTCCCCTTGTGTGGTGGATTGATAGCATTGCGCTTCGTGGTGGTATGTGTGGAGCTGCGGGATATTTTCTTTATTTTCATTCTCTTTCCATTATTGGGTATATTTGAGTTATTGTTCGTTGGTGCACGGATTGCATGGCATGTGGATCTAAGTAGGATTTATGTGACAGGTTGGTCGCATAGCTTGTACTGGATTAGGTGAGGTTATTGGGCCTGAAACGAGTGACATCGAATTTGATTAAGGTATATTTGCAAGAATTGTGTCACTAATCGGCTTAGATTTTGGCTATGGTTCTTATCGGGCAAGAGAGCTCCACGACTTGTTAATCCGATGTGTAATTATGAGTTTCTGTATGTTTCTTTCATCATTGGCAGTGTACGAAGGTTCAGAATAAGGTTTTAGTTGATATGAGGTTTGTTACCGGTGTCAGGTTGGTTATCTAGCAAGTATTGCGGTCGGAAGTTATTGCTATGAGTATTTGAGTTATGTGGTATATCATGTGATTATGTCTTGAGATATGGTTATGGATTGATATAGCTTGTTCAGATTTATACGGTGTATAGATGCAAGAATCAGGCTATATAATGAGTTCCGGATGTTGGGGATTTGGGTTTTAAGGTTTATGGACTAAGGTTGAAGTAAGGATCCTCTGTTAGGTGGTGTTGTTGGGCTTATATGGATTGGGGTGACGTGGGATCACCCATGGTTATGTGTATGGTGAGGTTATATGGCGATTTGATTGCTTTGGAACGACTCTTGGTACGTTCGAGGACGAACGTATGTTTAAGTGGGGGAGAATGTAACGACCCGACCGGTCGTTTAGAACTTTAGTGTTCCGTTTGGTAGTTTGAGACTTTGAGTAGATTCATATTATGTATTATGACTTGCGTGCATGACTAGTTTCAATTTTTGAGCGGTTCGAGATTGATTTGGAAGAAGGATTCTCGTTTTAGAAGTTTTAAGTTGAGGAATTGACTAAAGTTTGACTTTTGGGTAAACAGACTCGAAATCAAATTTTAATTATTCCAACAAGTTTGTATGATGATTTTGGACATGCCCACAAAGTTTGGTTAAATTCTGATAAGTATTGGATAAGTTTGGTTTGTATTGATTATTTTCGGTTTCTACGTCAATTTGAGCATAAAGGTTGCCATATTGAGCAAGCGGCCTTTGATTCATGTTTCGACTAAACCATTGTATCCGTATCGTAATTTTGGAACAATAGCAACTGAAATCATCAAGTTTTGACATCGTATAAAAAATTTATGGTCATTTTACTAAGAATTGGGTTGCCAGATTTTTCAGATTAATTATGCAATTGCCACTAATTCGTATTTAAAAATCTACACTATTTTCAAATATTGAAACTAACATATCCCCTTCATTATAAGGTCAAATGGAGTGATTAAAAGCCCAACTTGACTGAAATTTCACGTGGAATCCATTGGAGGCATCAAAAGCGAGTTTCTGGATCATTTGTCACAAGAAACGAGGCACAATAATTGAGCATTTTTGGCTATTAATATTGTTGGAGTTTTTCTCATCTTGAAAGTTTGTGATTGGGAGAATTCAAGGATGTTCTTTAAGTTTCTTCCATGGGGTAAGGTCTAAACTATAGCCTAAGTATTTCCCTTTGATTCATTCCCTTAGTTTAAGCTTTAATCCATGATTTTAATTGAAAACCCATTTAATTCTTTAAATCAAGACCTAGGGTTATGTCTTAAATTTTAAAAATTAAAAATGAGTTAGAGGAGTTTATTTTTTGATTCCTTTTGGGGTCTTATTCTTCTGTATTAGGAGAACAACATACTCGAATTTGGCGAGTTTTGGAGGAGTATTTCGGGAGCTATGGGACCCAACTAGTGTGTATTGGACTCTTGGGTTATAAACACCCAAGAGCAATATTTTGGCGAATTGGTTAAGCTATCGGACTCCGATTGAGTTAGTTTTCATTCGTATGAGCTTGTATTAGTTCGGGCGTCACTCAGGTAAGCTTGGATTCGGAATCCAAGGCGGGCCCGGCATTGACTGTTTTTGACATTTTGAGGAAAATGTAAAGATCATAGCTTTATTTATTGTAATTGGTTTCTCTTGCATTGTTTGATGTTATTAAGTCAGTTTTGGTTAGATTTGAGCCGTGTGAAGGCTAATTTTAGGGGAAAAGCTATTTCGGAGGGTTGAGTTAGCCTAGTTGAGGTAAGTATCTTGCCTAACTTTGTGCGGGGGAAACTACCCCTTAGGACTTGGGTAGATTGTGCTATTTGTGCTACGTGAAAGCCGTGTACGCAAGGTGACGAGTGGGTACACAGTTTATATGTGATATTTGACCGGTTTAGATTATCTAGACTCTTCCCATGCCTTTAATTGAATTGTCATAATATATTATATCTCTCATGGTTAATCTACTCTTACATGCTCTATTTGACGTTGTTAGCACTTGTTATACCTCTTACTTGTTATTTTGCTCTTATATACTTCAGTTGAAGTTATTATTTTCCTTATTTTCTTATTACCTTTTAATTGTTGAATCACTTTTAATTGAAGTTGTTATTTCGTGAAATATCATCTTGTTGAGTTATTGGTGTTAAAGTTGTAATAACAGTTATCACATTGAGACGAAGTTGTTAATTGTTGAGATACCTTTCCTTGTTGAGCATTCTCATTCATTTTGTTATTAATGAAATTTTTGTACATATAGTGGTTAAGCCATGGGCTATTTGTTGTGGAAACATTGGTGTTGTTGACTTTGTGGCAAGTTGTGGCATATGGGCATTTGTGGTGCGAGTTGTGATTGTGTTGTGATATTGATACACATGCGGTGGTATAAGGCTAGGGGTTGATACACATGATGTGAGATAAGGTCGGCTTGATATGTATGTTGCTAGTAGGGGAACTACTTAAAGACATGGGGTAAGATAAGGTGGGCTAAAATGTGCGTAGCTATTTTGGGAAAAATGATTTTCAAAACTAAATGTAAGGCTTACATGGTGATATAAGGAAAGATTGTGATTGAAATTGTAAAATATGAATGCGAGGCGGTACCTCGGTTATGATTTTTATTGTACATTCCATGTTGGAACAACTTGTTGATTTGAACGGTCAATGTTCTTCCTTCAATCATTCGTCGGTATTTTGATTGTGTTTGGTTATTCGGTGTTATCATGGTGTTGGAAAGATTGTGGTTTCTTATGTGAGTCATGCATTCTATGTGATTTGTTGTGTTGCTTTAACATGCCAATCTGCGCCCCTGTTATAATTTGGTGAATTGATTGTCAATATGAATTTAATTGCGTGGAGTCACTATATCATATTCTGTTGAGTTGTTGGTAACATAATGGTTTAAATAAAAGAATTATTAACATGCTTTATTCTGTGTGCCTCTTAAGATAGAGCTCGTTATCTCACTCGGTGCCTTATTATTCTAAATGGTTATCATACTTTCACTATAATTGGGTTCTTAACTTATCCTTATCACCCTGTTAGATGTTTACCTTACTTAAAATTGTTATCATGTTTTTCCTTAACAGATTCTATATTTAATTCGTTAATTTAACTTATGTTTTGCTTAGTTTTAAAATGATACTTTTACTCAATTTTATTGATTTCTAAACTAAATCCATCTTATACTCTGTTTCATACAAATTGTATATTATTTTACTTTGCTTGATTTCCAAAATAAACTCATTCTTTCATTTGACATCTTACTTTATTCAAAATTGTTATTATGTTTTATAGTGTTTAAATATATATTTCCTTCATCTAAAATAATATTTATCACGGTTGCAAAGTACATGGTAGCACGTGGGCTTTGCCGTGCGAAGGTGATTGTTATTGTGGGCACGAGGTGCCATATGTGTAAGATTTAGAAATTGTGGTGCATGACTTGTGGTTTATGAGGTGTGGTGCCTCGTGGTAATTCTTGTTGTAAGTTCATGCGTTGGGAGCGATTTGATTATTTGAGTTGTCATCCGTTTTTACTTATTTGAGTTCATTTACATCTCATCAGTGTTCTGATTATGTTATTTCTTTATTACTCGTTTACTACTTGCTTCCATTTATGTTTCTATTACTTCATTGTTGGTTATAAATCAATAATTTTTCCGTCGTTGGTCTTACATTGATGGTCTTTCCATTGTTAGCTTATGTATATCTTGAACAAGTTTCTATGTCTACTAGTTGTCTTGACCTGGCCTCGTCACTACTCTACTGAGGTTAGGCTTGATACTTTATAGGTACCGTTGTGATGTATTCATGCTACGCTTCTGTACATTATTGTGCAAATCCAGGTTTTCTAATTGTATTATTGAGAGTTGTGTCTGTGCGGAGGGAGACTTTAAGGTATACCCGCTTGATGTTCACAGGCCTCGGAGTCACCATCTTACTTCACTATGCTACTGTTAAATTGTAATTCTGTCACGACCCAATTTCCCCTCCGTTTGGGTATCGTGATGGCACCTAGTCTTAGGGACTAGGTAAAGCTTAACATTAATTGAAACAACAACATTATTTAAATAACATCAAACAATTTAAAATAGAAATCTCTTAAAATTTATAATTTTCAAAATCGGTAGTACAAGTTATAAGCTCTACAGAGTGTTTGCTAGAAAACTTATAAATACAACTGTCCAAAAAGAAGAATAAATAGTGCAAACCGAAAACTTGAAGGTGACTCCTAAGCCTGCGAACGCAGCAGCAGGTTTACCTTGAGTCTCCACAGTGACGACCCGCACAGCTACTAACGAACAAATAGTTGGATCTGCACAAAAATGTGCAGAAGTGTAGAATGAGCACACCACAACGGTGCCCTGTAAGTATCAAGACTAAACTCAGTGGTCTAATAAACCGAACAAGTATAAGTATATGAACAACAGAAATATCATATCTACATAAAGACTACGCAATATGGCTCACAATACAGTAATGGCAATAAGAAAGAAAACAACAAGTATCAGCGGAATACCATAAAAATGACACAGAAAAGTGAATGGAACACAACCTAAATCCGGAATCACAAATACAGCAAGGACAAGTAATAACTCAGCAACTACAACCGCTTTTACATCAAGTTTTAGTCATCAAGCTCTACGAGGTACCGAACCTCGGACAAATTACAACTCACGGGTCTCAATACCTGAACACTAACACTTGGCATCCTGTGCCCTCATAACACCTCATAACCGCACTGATGACTCACGTGCCAATAGAGTCATCCTCACATAGAAGGCAAGTAAACAAGGGTGAGCATCTATGCTCAACAATATCAAGACCACCTCTTATCCGATAAGAGTGCTTAACTACGTATATGCTTTTGCAAGTGTCCTAACATAGTCCATACTAGCAAATAAGCATAAGCAAAAAGAACGGACAACACGTAGAATATTTTCTCACAGCTTTCACAAGATAAAGCTCACACAGGTTAGCGTACCACTACACAATATCAACAACAAGAATGCCCCCATGCCATCACAAATCATCACAAATCAATCCCGGACACAACCCACCTTGTTTCGCCACGTGCGCAATAATAAAGTAAGTGCCCGCCTTGTCTTGCCACACATGCATAACAGTGTTCCCACCTTGTCTCGCCATATGCACACACACACACACACACACACACACACACACACACACACACACACACACACACACACACACACACACACACATATATATATATATATATATATATATATATATATATATATATATATATATATATATATTTATTTATTTATATATATCCCGCCTTGTCACGCCGCATGTGAAAATATTAATAGTAACAATAGCACGGCAGAAACCTCGTGCATCACCACAATAAGTACAACAACAACAATTATAGTAATACAAGGATACGGCAAATACGTCAACTCAGAAAGTCCAGAACTCAAGGAAACGGAGGAACTAATTCACAAAGAGTAGCCATAATAGAGAACGCTAGTCATAATAAGAACGGCTTAACAAGAAAGGAAATATTATGTAACAACGGTCCACAATGTACAGTTCGACAACGAGAGAGCTAACACAAGACGAATAATTCCAAATATGGATAAGTCAACTAAAATATAGGATATCTAACTTCTTTTAAGGTTGGGAAATTAAGAGAGAGATACAACAAGTTCAATTAAGGATAAATAGTATAAGGATAATCATTTACCTCAATTAAGGATGAACAATTTCAGTTAAGGCACATATGAATCAAATGAACAACAAGAGTGGATCATGAAGCAATTAATTCAAATTAAAGTAGGTAGAAGTGAAACTGGAAATTAAGAAACGTAATCGCAACGAGAACAACTGCATATTCAATGAATATAAAGACCTAAGAATCCCTAAAAGGTCAATTAACCACAAATAAGTCCGGGAACGTACTCGTCACCTCGCGTACACGGACCACAATTAGCATAGAAGACTCAAATCATAAGGGGTAGTTCCCCCACACAAAGTTAGGCAAGATACTTACCTCAAAGAAGACAAACCGATACTCAAAAATGAACTTCTCCGGTGAAATGACCTCCGGACAGCTCAAATCTAATCAAAAACACTTCAAAGCACAACTAAAACTCATAAAAGACTATTCCAGATCATAAAGTCTCAATCTTTATCAAAATCTAAAAATCGGTCCAAAAGTCGACCCCCGAGCCTGCACCTCGGAACCCGACGAATTTCACAAAACCCAAACACCCATTCCGATATGAGTCTAACCATACAAAAATTATCAAAATCCGATACCATTTTGTCCCTCAAATCATGATTTTTCATTTTGGAAATTTTCTTCAAAAACCTCCTTTTTCTCCAACTCAAAGCACAAATTAAATAATAAAAATAAAGATAAAATCATGAAATATAATAAATGTTAGGTGAGGAATACTTACCCAACCTATTTGCTTGAAAAACCCACAAATAATCGCTCAAAACCGAGCTCTATAAGTCAATATATGATACAAAATGGCTTAACCCTCGATTTGGAAAAACTTATATTCTGCCCAGGTCTGAAAGCAAACGCAGAGAAAGAATCGCATTCGCGAAGAAGAAAAATGTAGGCTGCCAGGATAAACCTACGCGAACGCGATCTAAGGGGCACGAACACGAAGGGTAAGAAACAGAACTTACGCAAACGCGAGAAGAATGACGCGAACGCGAAGAAGAAATAGCCAATAGCCCACATCTCCCAATTTCTACTATGCGAACGTGAGGGAACAGATGCGAACGCGAAGAAGGAGAAAGAAGGCTTTCACAATTGCGAATGTGAGCATGCGAATGTGAAGAACAATGAATTCCTCGTCCAAAATTACTCTTCGTGAACGCGAAGGAAGGGACGCGAACACGATTAAGGAAACCAGATGACAGAAAACAACAGTTCAAAAATAGAAGGAAATGGCCCGTAGCCCATCCGAAACACACCCGAGGCCCTCGGGACCCCGTCTAAACATACAAACAAGTTCATAACCTAACAAGAACTCGCTCGGGGTCTCAAATCGCATCCAACAATGCCGAAAATACAAATCGCACTTAGAATCGAACTTATGAACTTTCAAAACTTTCAACTTCGAAAACTCGTGCTGAAACCAATCAAACCAACCTGGAATAACGTCACGTTTTGCAGGCAAGTCCCAAATAACATAACGTAACTGTTCCAACTCTCAAAATTGCATTACGACCCCGATATCAAAAAGTCCACTTCCGGTCCAAATCTCCAAAAATTCTACTTTTGCCATTTCAAGCCTAAATGAGCTACAGACCTCCGAAACACAATCCGGACACGCCTTTAAGTCAAAAATCACCCAACGAAGCTAACGGAGCCGACGAAACTCCATTCCGGAGTCGTCTTCACACAGTTCTGACTACGGTAAAAATCCTAAGACTTAAGCTTCCATTTTAGGGACTAAGTGTCCCAAATCACTCCGAATCATCCGGTAACTGAATTCAACCACGTACGCAAGTCAATACACATAATACGAAGCCACTCAGGGCCTTATGCCGCCGAACGGGACTTGAATTCTCAAAATGGCCGGCCGGGTCGTTACATCCTTCGCCTCTTAAACAAACGTTCATCCTTTAACGTGCCAAGAATCGCCTCGAATTCTTCAAATCACTGAATGCACATATCCAACTTACTCCCGCGGGTGACCCCACGTCATCCCAATCCATATAAGCCTGACGTCACTATCCCAACTGTAATTTATCCTTTCTATCAACACCGATAAGCCTTAGAGTCAAAATTCCCGCCTTCCATTTATCTTCAAAAGACCTGATTTTTAAATCCATGACCGGTATCAGTGTTAACCAGCTGTAACAACTCATGCCTACACCCACAAGGTACGACCACACAATAAGACACACCACACATAGGCCCATAATAACATTTCTGATCACAATAGCTACCCGTAATCAAAACCATCACCGGCAATTAGCCTCATATCCGTTAGAACCCTATTTCAAACCTCCACAACACTGACAATGATGCACGAACATGAAGACCTCTTAACTATACACCCGAACCAACAAGTCACAACTAACACCACTGGGCGCACCCCGCAAGCTAAAACTCAAGAAACACAAAATGAAAATGACTGAATATGTAAAGAGAAACACATAAGGGAAATATCAAACAAGCTCGACAGGCACAACTCTCTAACAGTACCATACTACGACTCAATTAAAATGAAAAAATCAAAGTACATGAACAAATCATAAGGATATAATCCTGGTATAACCTTCCACCGCGGCACGCAGCCCGACTCAAACATATCAAATCATATAGAATCGCGAGGGTCTCACCCTCAACTCTGAAGCACAAGTCGAATACACATCATACCAATGAAAATCTTCCACTAACTCAATTATGCCAATAAAATCACAATACTTACTAAACTCTCACCCCGGTAGAGTATCAAATCATAAATCGTAACCAGATTACTCAGGAATCACATCAAACCTACCATGATGGACAACATGAATTCACTTATAGTCTCGTAACTTTCAATAATGAATTAAAACAATAATAGACACGGATATCACTCATAGAATTTCCCAACAGGGGTAAACACATAAACATAATACTAAGTCATAAACTCACCCATAGGTGGGACAACAAATAGGAGAACTCTCCCCGATAAGTGGAACCGAATAAAAAATATGAATGGTGCCCCTCAGTAACAAATCAAAAGCATACCTGTATGACATCATCTGGCGCAGCAGCCTCCAGCCTACTATATGAGATACATCAACGAGATGGGTCTTCCCCTCTAGGGTGCCCCCTACTCACCTGAATACTCCGTTGTGACACACCTGTCCGGAGTCTAGGACAATCCCTCACCCTGTGGCTGGTATCTCCATACTCGAAGCAAGCTCTCTGCTGACATATACTATGCGGTACGGGTACCCTGAGACCCACGAGGACGTGAAACACTGTGCGTAGCCTGAAGTGCAAACAGAACTGGCTGACCCATGAAACCTCTACCATGTCGTACCCTACCTCCAAAATAAGGACTAGTAGATCTCTCCGGTCTACGAGGCCTCTTTGCCTCCCTGTCCTCTCTCTCCTGATCTCGCCTGTACTCTCTCTCCTGGCCCCGCCTGTCCTCTCTCTCCTGATCCTACATGCCCTCTACACTGCGAGCGATCCCTACCACCTGCTAAAACGAAACATTTGACTCTAACTCCCGAGCCAAGATGAACCGAATATCATGCCTGAGTCCCTCAATAAATCTATGGACACGCTCTCTAACTGTAACGACCAAAGGAGGTGCATGTCTGGTCAAATCACTGAATAACGCCATACTCTGACACTGACATAGTGCCCTAGAGCAGCTGCTCAAACTCTGGGCGCCATGCATCTCGAAAGGACTGAGGTACAAATTCTCTCAGGAACATCTCTGAAAACTGAACCCATGTAAGTGAAGCCGACTCCGCCGGACTACCCAACTCATATGCCCGCCACCTCTGATAAGCCGGTCCCTTAAGCTGGAACATAGTAAAAGCAACCCTACTCGTCTCAACAATACCCATAGTGCGGAGAATGCAATGGCACTCCTCTAGAAAACCCTATGCACCCTCTGAATCCAAACTACTGAAAATAGGAGGGTCATATTTCTTGAACCTTGCAAGTCTAAGCTGCTCTTCCTCAGATGCTGCTTCCCTGACCACGGGCTGAACTGGAACCATAGGCTATGTCTCCATGACACCTGCAACCTGACAAACGTGGACTCGCTGCTCTGGAGTGTGAGCGGCGGGAGTCTGGGTACCTCCCCCAGTCTGTGAAGTAGCTGGTGCAACCGGAATCAACCCCGCCTAAGCCAATGTATCAAACATGCTCAGGAACTGTGCTAAAGTCTCCTGAAGTCCGGGGGTAACAACAGGTGCCTCCGGTACTTGCCCCCCAACTGGATCTACTGGGAGCTCCTCAACTGCTACTCTGGTATGTGCTCTAGCTACGACACGTGCTCCTCGTCGGCCTCTTCCTCTGCCTCTAGCGACATCTGCTCCGGGGATAACGTTATCAGCAACTGCAACTAGTGTCCTCACCATCTGTGAGTGAATGGAATGATAAAAGTTCAAACTTCGAGATCAATAAACTCGCACGATAGGAATGAAGGAAATGAAACCGTCCTAATATAATAGTTTCGTAGCCTCTCGAAGATAAGTACAGACGTCTCCGTATCGATCCGCAAGACTCTACTAAACTCGCTTATGACTCGTAGTACCCATGAACTTAGAGCTCTAATACCAACTTGTCAAGACCTAATTTCCCCTCCGTTTGGGTATCGTGATGACACCTAGTCCTAAGGACTAAGTAAGCCTAACATTAATTGAAACAACAATATTATTTAAATAACATCTAACAATTTGAAATAGAAATCTCTTAAAATTTACAATTTCCAAAATCGGTAGTACAAGTCATAAGCTCTACAGAGTGTTTGCTAGAAAACTTCTAAATACAACTGTCCAGAAATAAGAATAAACAGTGCAAAACGAAAACTTGAAGGTGACTCTGAGGCCTGCGAAACGCAGCAACAGGTTTACCTTGAGTCTCCACAGCGACGACCCGCACAACTGCTAACAAACAAATACCTGGATCTACACAAAAATAGGCAGAAGTGCAGAATGAGCACACCACAGCGGTGCCCAGTAAGTATCAAGACTAACTTCGGTGGAGTATTGACGAGGAACATTCAAGACACCCACTGGTCTAATAAACTAAACAAGTATAAGTATATGAACAACATAAATATGATATATACATAAAGACTATGTAATATGGCTCACAATACAGTAACGGCAATAAGAAAGGAAATAACAAGTATCAGCGGAATACCATGAAAATGACACAGAAAAGTTAATGGAACACAACCTAAATCCGGAATCACAAATACAGCAAGGACAAGTAATAACTCAGCAACTACAACCGCGTTTACATCAGGTTTTAGTCATCAAGCTCCACGAGGTACCGAACCTCGGACAAATCACAACTCACAAGTCTCAATACCTGAACCCTAACACTTGGCATCCTGTGCCCTCATAACACCGCATAACCACACTGACGACTCACGTGCCAATAGAGTCATCCTCACATAGAAGGCAAGTAAACAAGGGTGAGCATCTATGCTCAACAATATCAAGAATACCTCTTATCCGATAAGAGTGCTTAACTACGTGTATGCTTGTGCAAGTGTCCTAACATAGTCCATACTAGCAAATAAGCATAAGTAAAAAGAACGGACAACACGTAGAATATTTTCTCACAACTTTTACAAGATAAAGCTCACACAGGTAAGCGTACCACTACACAATATCAACAACAAGAATGCCCCCAGGCCATCACAAATCATCACAAATCAATCCCGGACACAACCCACCTTGTCTCGCCACGTGTGCAATAATAAAAATAAAAGAGAGCCTTCACGTACACACACACACACACACACACACGCACATATATATATATATATATATTGGGTGAGAATGAAACAACCCTCGATTTGGAAAAACTTATATTCTGCCCGGTTCTGAAAGCATCGTGAACGCAGAGAAAGGATCGCATTCGCGAAGAAGAAAAATGTAGGCTGCCAGGATAACCCTACGCGAACGCGATCTAAGGGGCGCGAACGCGAAGGGTAAGAAACAAAACTTATGCGAATGCGGGAAGAATGGCACGAACGCGAAGAAGTAATAGCCAACAGCCCCCAGCTCCCAATTTCTACTACGCGAATGCGAGGGAACATATGCGAACGCGAAGAAGGACAAATCAGACTTTTGTGATCGCGAACGTGATCATGCGAACGCGAAGAATAATGAATTCCTCCACCAAAATTACTATTCGCGAACGCGAAGGAAGAGACGAGAATGCGATTAAGGAAACTAGATGACAGAAAACAATAGTTCAAATATAGAAGAAAACGGCCCGTAGCCCATCCGAAACACACCCGAGGCCCCCCGGGACCCCCTCTAAACACACAAATAAATTCCATAACCTAGTACGGACTTTCCCGGGGTCTCAAATCACATCCAACAATGCCAAAAATACAAATCGCACCTAGAATCGAACTTATGAACTTTCAAAACTTCCAACTTCGAAAACTCGTGCCGAAACCAATCAAACCAACCCGGAATGACGTCAAATTTTGTAGGCAACTGCCAAATAACATAGCAGAGTTGTTCTAACTCTCGGAATTGCATTCCGACCCCGATATCAAAAAGTCCACTTCCGGTCCAAATCTCCAAAAATTTAACTTTTTTCATTTCAAGCCTAAATGAGCTACAGACATCCGAAATACAATCCGGACATGCCCCTAAGTCCAAAATCACCCAACGGAGCTAATAGAACCGACGAAACTCTATTCCAGAGTCGTCTTCACACAGTTCCGACTACGGTCAAAATTCTAAGACTTAAACTTCTGTTTTAGGGACTAAGTGTCCCAAATCACTATGAATCATCCGGTAACTGAATTCAACCACGCACGCAAGTCAATACACATAATACGAAGCCGCTCAGGGCCTTATGCCGTCGAACGGGACGTAAATTCTCAAAACGACCGGCCGGGTCGTTACAAATTCAAAACATTATTGTGTTTAGACATTCAAGTGTGTTTTAGTATTGCTTATGACTCCGCACTACCGGTTTTGGAAAATGTATAACTATTGGCCGTTTGCGGCTATGTATGTCATTTAATGGTTTATGATAAATGATTACATAGTTCAATTCTGATATTAAATCAACATGTGTTAGGCTTATCTAGTCTTAGAGACTAGGTGCTATCACGACATTCTAAGGTGAAAATTGTGTTCGTGACAGATTCTATCAGAACCCCTATTCTTACTTGTTCCCTGTTAATTTTAAAAATCGGTCTTCACATCAAGTCCAGTTCTTTAATTGCTTAAACTGGTTCAATAATGTAATCTTCAAAGCCTCATGGCTCAATCGTTAATCAATTTTGATTACTTAGGTTATCCTTCATCCATAATAATCTGCAAATAATTAGTTCTTACTCCTTCATTACCTACGTTACACTAATTCAAAAATAAAAAAAACTAATCTTATCCAAAGGCCGAATTTTGTATTTAAAAAAACTTATAATTATATTATTATTTCTTTAATAATTCTTTAAATTATTAGCTCAATTTCATTAGCCTTCCCGTTTGAGTTCACTACTAGTTTGTAATTAGATTAATCTCAAGAACTAGAATGTTATCAATTTATTAAGTTATACATAACTACTATTAAGTGTAATGGCCTATTAATAAAATTGAAATTATACACCTCTTCCACAATAAGTCCGTATCCATAATATATGGACTTGCATTAATCCAAAAGTAGAAATAAGACTTATAAAATGCTTTTAGGCGCACTTCAACACACTTCCATAGCTATTTACACGTCCATGTAACATAGTTATGATCCATAAATTAAAGGGAAAAGCACGCGTCCGTGCGACTTAACTAAAATAGTTTGAAATAATAATAACTTAACTTTCATTATGTACACATGCGCGTCACATTATTCTTGACACGCGAATAAGACAAGGATACGTATGAGTGACTCGTTTAAGATAATTTCCTTAAATTCCAATAATCAAACAATCAAAGGCGAATAAAGGCAAAAATAAACAAATCCATAAAACACAAACAATATCCAAAAAACACTTTAAGCCAAGATAAATTAATTAAGCAACCTTTCTAGATCCATGAGATTTGGGGAATGCCTTACACCTTCTCCCTAGTCAACGATGTTTTTACCCGATCTTCTGTGTTTGTGGATCATAAAAATAGAATCAAAACATTCCATGATTAGGAATTTAATAAAAGGTGACTTGGAACACCAAAAATACTCAATTCTAAGTGGCGACTTATAAAAAATAATAAAATAACCATTTTTTAAAATATTATCACTTTAATTTAAAAAAACTCCCCGAAAAAGGAGGTGTGACATGTAGTGTATTTAAATACCCAAAACAGTATTGACTAAAATGTGGTTGTCCAAATGAAGGCTTTAGGTTCAATGGAGAAAGGCTAGGGATCACATGTCATCTGGTAGGAAAAAAGAGGTATGACAGGTAGTGCATTCCAATATCCAAAAATGTATGGACTAAAATGTGGTTGTCAAAAAAAAGGTTTTAGGTTCAATAGGGAAAGGCTAGGGATCACATGTCATCTGGTAGGCATGAAAGGCACAATCGGGTCAAAGAATACCTACGATCCTTTCCCAAACAAAGTATTACTCAAGATTTCGCCTCAACAAACATTCATGCAAAGTTGTAGATCTACAATGATGTCATTAAACACTTACCACAAATGTAATGACCCAACCGGTCATTTTAACTTTTAAAAACCCGTTTTCTAAAATAAAACTCCCCGAATATGCTTTTATTAATTTATGACTTGCGGGAATAGTTGGTTCGGGATTTGAAAGTGTGTGGGTTGAAATTAAAACACTTGGTTCCTTAAGTTAGCCTTAAAAGGCCAAGTTTGATTTCGGTCAATATTTTGAGAAAATGACCCCGGAATCGGGATTTGACGGTTCCAATAGGTAGGTTCGTATGATGATTTCGGACTTGGGCGTATGTTCAAATCGGGTATTAGATAACTCGGGAGCATTTTGGTGCTTAATAGTGAAAATCAACTATTTGAAGGTTTAAAGTTCTTTAAATTTGGTATGAAGTAGGTTTTTGAGAAATTGAAGTCCGTTTGGAATTTCGAGTTTGGGAATAGTTTCATATAATGATTTAAGACTTGCACGCAAATATTCGTGTCATTCCGGGTAGTTTAAGTACGTTTCGGCATATTGGAAGTAAATTGAAGAACTTGAAGTTCTTAAGTTTGATTCAATTTGATTTGGGGTGCGATTCTTAGATTTGATGTTGTTTTACATGTTCCGAGAGTTCGAGCAAGTTCGTTTTATGATTTCAAACCTGTTGGTATGTTCGGGCGGGGTCCCGGAGACCCCGAGTGTCAATCGGACAAGGCTCAGACCAAGTTGGAAGTTGGGCACCAAAACAGAAGCTCCCAGCTACTGTCAGAATCGCACCTGCGCTTGGCCAGTCGCAGGTGCGACATTCGTAGATGCGACAGAAGCTCGCAGGCGCGGCACTCACATATGCTAGATTTTGATCGTAGAAGCAGAAATGGGAAGGGGCAATCCACCGAAGGTGCGGACGATTTGCGCACCTGCGAACGTGCAGGTGCGAAGCTTTGTGCGCAAATGCGAGAATTGGCCAGGCAAGTGAAACTCGCACCTGCGAGGATTTTTTCGTAGGTGCGTTCCAATTTCCGCAGGTGCAAAGGACCTATTTGGCAATAAGCTTAAAAGAACGGGAATTCACCATTTTTTTTCCATTTTTCTTCCATGTTTGGGAGATTTCAGAGCTTTTTGAGAGGAGATTTCAACTAGCAATTTGGAGGTAAGTTAATTCTACACCCCTTGAGTTAAATACATAGATTATAAGTAGATTATAACTAGTAAATCTTAGAAATCAAAGGTTTAGGTGAAAAACCTAGATTTTTATAAAAATAAAATTTTAACCACGAAAATAGTTATGGAATTGGGTAGAAATTATAGATTTGAGTTTTTGAGATTATGGGTAACGTTTCCATCCGAAAATTTCCAAAATCCGGGCACGTGGGCCCGGGATAAATTTTAGAAATTTTACCATTTTGGATAGGGTAATTTATTTAATAGATGAATTTCGAATTATTGAACATATATTAATCATTTTATATAACTTTTGGATAGTTTCGGATTTTTCAGCATTGAATCGAGAATTTTACGCGACGCGATAATCGGAAAGTTGACTTTGAGGCGAGGTAAGTCTCTTGTCTAATCTTGGGAGGGGGAAATGACCCCATAGGGATTATATTAAATAATTATTGATAATTGCGGGGGCTACGTATGCACGAGGTGACGAGAGTCCGTGCGTAGCTACTATTAATGCTAAAGTCCGGGTAGTTTAAGACTCAAAGCATGAATTACTTGTGTAAATTGTATTCCTTGTTTAATTACTATTATTTGATATATATATATATATATATATTGTATATATATATATATTGTGAATTGTTAGATCAAAATATTAAAGGATGGAAAATTTATATGTTTGATTTTCTGTTTAAATTAGTTAATTGTTAAAAGAAATTATTCTTCCTCCCGAATTTATCTCATAACAAATATACTCTCCTTCTAGAGGTACATAAGAAAATGCCCTCCTTTCTTGTGGAGTGGGCCGAACGCCTCGGCGGGATAGATGCATCTATGGATCGCGCCGTACGTCCCTCAACAGTGTACACGACACTCTGGACCAGGCCGTACGTCCTCGGCAGAAATCGTGCGTAATAATAATAATAATTACACGATACTTTAATAGCTTATTTGAGCTTGCGAAGCTAATTGATAAATTGAAAAATCCTTGGAATTTAATGAGTTATTATTCTTGCTTGTTAAATAATTAATTATTATTCCTGAAAATAATATTTAATTGATAAATTGGAAAATTTTTGAATTTAAGAAATTTAATTAATATACTGAGAATTGTTGCATTTGAAGAATTTTGATTATTTCCGCTGATTAAATAAATTATTGTAAATTCTGTAAATCATGTTGATTTACATATCGTAGTTGTATTTCAATTATTATTATTGCCCCATAGTGAGTGTCAAAGTCGGCTATCTCGTCTCTACCACTTCGAGATTAAGCTTGATACTTACTTGGTACACGTTGTTTACGTACTCATGCTACACTTGCTGCACTTTTTGTGCAGGAACTGAGGCAAGTACTAGTGGGGGACCTATCGTCTTACATCCACGTTATCTAGGGACATAGTGGTGAGCTGTTTCTCTGATCCGTTATGCAGCTACCAGTATCTCTCTTTGTATTTTAATTCTGTTTATTTTTATTTCGGACAACATTTGAGGTTTTGTATAATCTACTAGATGCTCATAAACTTGTGACACCAGGTCTTGACACACACATTGATAGAGTTTGGGTTTTATTATATTTTTTTGGTTTTAAATTTTATCAATGTATGCTTAATTTATTGGTTGGCTTGCCTAGCTGTAGTGTTGGGCGCCATCACTACTTATAAGTGAAATTGGGTCGTAACAACAAATTGCACGGGAAGCTATGAGGTTGACTTTGTTCTTACCTTAACAGCAAGCAGGAGATTTTTTAAGTGTCACTTAAGGTGCGACTAAGAGGTACCAAATAAATCTATGATTTACCAATTTAAACACTTGTTCCTTTATTATACGCGCTCATCACTGTGTTGGTACAATTCAAGTCAAGATTTTGAATTCTTTTTTAATCGTTTAAGTTTTTGGTTTTTTTTCTTAATTATTTCTTAAGAGATTTTGATAAATGAGACCGAACCCAAAGGACGGGTTGCCTACGTATCTTGTGGATACACGAATTAGGTCAGCGTACTTTAGGAAGGATACAATGTAAAATGTATAGTTCAAATGACATTTTTTTTTGGAAAGAATTGAAACAAAGAATATTGATTACATTAAAGCTATGTATATAAATGCAAGAGTATAGACAAACGCGGAGCGATGCGTCGTGAATCCCGTGGCTGGATGTGATATCCATTGAAGTTAAAGAGTGACTCCAACTAGAGGATGCGGTCCAATTATCCTTGAGAACAATTATTCTCCCAATTATTTGCGAGATAGTTATTGTGGTTCTCTCCCAATTGACATCGGGAATGTCTTATTGCGACCTTCCGATTGTATGTGGGAACCACTTGTTGTGGTGATTATCCCTCGATTGTTAACAGAGGACGACTTGTAACGACCTGATAGGTCGTTTTGAGTCCTAGCTTTTGGTTTCGTGATTTGAGACTTTGAATAGCTTAATTTAGTAATTTATGACCTGCGTGCATGGTCTATTTTGATTTTTAGAAAGTTTAAATATGATTTTTCAAACAAAAACTTGATTTTGAAACCTAAAAGTTACTGAAATTGACCACTGTCAATATTCTTGATAAATAATATCGGATTGGTATTTTGATGATTTCAGTAGAATGATAATTTTTGACTTGGACGCATGTTTGGTTGGGGGCCCAGGTGACTCAAGTCCATTTAAGCGTTTATTGTGAAAAGTTAGAAAATGAGTTTATGAACATGGAAATCTTTTAGTTATGATGCTTGATTCTTGATTGTAGATGTTATATTGATGTTTCAAGCTTACAAACGAGTTTGTATGAGGTATATAGACTTGTGTGGATGTTTGGAATGGGGCCCGAGGGGCTCAGGTGAGTTTTGGATTGGTTTCAGACTGATTCAGATTGTTGGTGCCGAGAAATCGCATTTGTGATGGTCTGCTCACAAATACGAGGTTCGCATTTGCAACCTTAACCTTACATTTGCGATGTGGGGAATGGGCAGGGCTAGTTTCGCCACAAATTCGAGCTTCGCAATTACGAAGTTGGTATCACATTTGGGAATCACGCAATTGCGATAAGGGTTTGCATTTGTGATTTCTATGCCTTAGAGGGAACTTCACGATTAAGACCACGTGGTTCAAAATTGCGATCTAGTGCAATTGCAAACTCATTTTTTATTCAATGTTTTGAGACCTAGACTTCACTAGAGGGGATTTTAGAGAGCAATTGTTTTCCAACTTCAAGGTTTAGTAGCTTTAATTTGTTTTTAAATAATTCTTATTACTTTCAGAGATTTTAACCTCGATTTGAGGTCGTATTCTTATAACTCGGGTGTGAATGGGTAATCGAGATTTGGTCTTGATTTCGAATTTTGATCAAGTGGGCCGGGCTAACCTTTTGTACATTTTTTCAAATATGTTAAAGATCAAAACCTTTTGATAGACCGTAGTTTCTAAATCTTGTTTTGACTTATTTGAGCATTAATTGGCTAGATTCGAGTGGTTTGAAAGCTTGTGCTAAAAAAGGCGGTATCGAAGGGTTGATTTATGCCTAAAAGAGGTAAGTGTTTGGGTTAACCTGGATTTGGGGAAATTAGGATATAATTGTGTCTATTTGCTATGTTCTATATATGTTGGGGCGGCGTATGTGCAAGGTGACAAATGTATATGAATTTGCTATGGGTTAAGCATGCAGGTAGAATTAGCCTTATTTATGTTTTATTTCTTTATGTATTTTGTCTTTCATGCTCTAATTAGATGGTTAAACTCTTTAATGATTCTTATTCATGTTGATAACTATGTTGAGCTTGTTGTGATATTGGACATTTGGACTATTGAATTGATGATTTTGCTATTGGTATAAAAGTGATGGTTATGTTCCATATGGCAAGTTATGTTCAATCACTCTTCATTATTACCTGTGCTTCCAACCTTTCTTGTGTCACGCCCCAAACCTGGGGAGGTGTGGCCGACACCCGGTGCCATATTTGGCTCGAGCGTACCACTCTATAACTATGAACTCTGGAGGGGTAACCCTCAACTTAGGCCGACGAGGTCTACATTACAAATCAAGGCAGACGAGGCCACCATGAATGTCTACAACCACCAATACCAAACTAACAGGTACACATGGTTGACGAGGACACAATACTGATATACAAAATATACATGACTCGTCTACACGCCTCTAGAGATAACTGAACTGTACCATGGTCTGGACATGGCCTCGACCTACCCATCAAACCTGTATATTTAAAATGGACTCCAAGGTCTAGACCTGGTAACTCAGAGGAAGTGGAGCTTACCAACCAAGCTGATGTTTGACTTTGTCTACTAGGAATGTCTATCAAGCTGTCTATCAGGATCTGCAGGCATAAAATGCAGCGTCCCCAGCAAAAGGGACGTCAATACAAAATAATGTACTGAGTATGTAAGGCAATAAAATAACTGAAAGCTGAAACTGAACTGATAATATAATAACTGAAAGTAACTCGGAGTCAAAGATAATAAGAAGGCATGCTTACCTGTTGATACTGACTCAACTCTCTCAATATAGTAAGTAAAATAGCTGTCCGGCTTTATGAGGCTCGGTATGTGTAACTACTCTGCCGTAGTAGGCTCGCTCAAAGGAGCTCCTCTATACTAGGCTCGGTATCTCGGCCATTCTGGGCTCGCTCATAGGTGCTCGGCCACAGTAGGCTTGGTATATAACTTACCATCTGATCAGAGGTTGCCCAATAGGGGCCTGCCCACCGATTATAGCTCGATGGTGGTGAAAATACTATAATACTGTATATATATATATAGACTCTCTTCTCTCTTGGAAAAAAGAAGACAATACTTAACTGAATATAAAGTACCGATAAGGGAGAATACTGTAACTTATGAGACTAGGATAATGTACATAAGTTCAGGAATACGAACTTCTCTTTATGTCTCGTTATTAAACACATGTAGTTACGAGATCATGCCAAAATGAAGGAAATGTTTAGCCTTTTTTCCCAATAACCACGTTTAACTCATCTCTTCGCACCTTAATATACAATAACGATAATACTACTATCATTAAGTTACGAAAGGAACAACTATCGCGCAACGAACGACATGCTTATTTTATTTTAAAACGGGCAGCGTCTCCCCTATAATATTTACTTCCTCCCAATTCGAGAGGACACCAATAACACAAGACCGCAACAATAATAACATATTTTCATCATTTTCCAACCTTATATCTATCACAAAATACCACAAAATAGCCAAACATACCCCTATCACTTCATACACAAAACGACAACCGTAGTAGTGTCAAACAATCTGAAAATATTACGACAAACGACCAGCCCATCATTTATCATTTGTGTGGTGTTTATCCACACCCTTTATCCTCTAAAACTCCATAAAACAGTAGCAAAATATGCAATCGAACAACAACACAAAGCAGCCCAGAAAACATTCCACTACAAGTTAAATAACTCGAACTCACGGCTTCTGATCACCGTCTCATGAGTTCTTACAATTATAGAACGAGTTTCTATAATTTTACAGCAGAAAAAATGGATTAAAGAGAGCAGTATACTTACCTTATTTGGTGAATTTCTCAGCTCCTATCTTGGCCCTTCAAACCTTAGGTTTCTCTCCAACTAGAACTTGAAAAGAAGAGGAAATCAATTAAGGTTTGTGTTGAATTTTTGGGAGACTTTTGCAGGGGATTATCTTTGGTTTTTAAGCTCTATACTGAGTGTGAAATATGAATTAATTAAGACCTTAAAAGTTCTCTTTTGCCGACCCTAAATATCTTCTTTTTGGACATATTTAGTCCTCTTATTTAAGCAAATAGGTTACACACCTACTTGTCACCTATGCAGTCTGCGCAGTCTTGCCAAAACACATATATCTCTCTACTCTAATGTAATATTTCAAAATGGTTTAATGCATTAAAAACTAGACTCATAGATATTCAATGTTATGGTGTATCACCCCATAAATCTAAGTATATTGGTAGAAAAGCTCAGTGTCATCTGACCCAAATTTCAGTAAAACTTATGAGCGTAACTTGTGATGAATTTCATCGACTTTTGTTCCATAACTCGCTTGACTTCAAAACATAACACACGGCTATGATATGAATAAAATAACTCATAGAATAACCTCCTTATCATGTTAATCACCATAGTCTCACCCCAAAAGTAAATGTTATAACATTCCCAACTGGTCGACTTTTATTGAAACTTATTTTCTTCAACTTGTTTAGCTTCTAAGCCTTCCAACACTCTTGGTTCTTGGTATTCATGATCTAATGTATTTGTAACCTATAAGTTAACATGATTAACTTACTTTATGTACTTTGAAAGATGATCTCATTTATTAGCTTACATCAATTGACTTGCGACATACTTTTACGTACGAAAACATGGGATGTAACATCATTCCCCTCTTTGGAATGTTCATCATCGAATGTTGCATGATGCGCTTATCAGTCTCATAACCTATAGCTCATACAAAAACTTTATTACTGTCCTTTCCATCTAGGAAACTGTTCTCTGAGTAAATCTAAAGGCTAGAGCATTCCCCCCTTTAGGCCTCTTTCTCACACCACGACCCGTGGTCGGAATTTTTCCAATCTCGTAATTGTTGCTATCTTCTATCATACAACATGTACGACTTTGTCCATGTCTGTGCGCCTATATGACTCTTCTTTTTTGTTTTCCTCCTGCCTTTAGCCAATATCTAGGCCTCACTTTGTGAACATATACAGAACTATGACAAGTTGTCCCTCTGGGCATCTATAGGTGTACTGAAGTTCTTCGCTCGGTACTTTGTCGAACTTACGACCATTGCTATATCTTATTTCATAGCCTCTGAGGTATGCTACCAAACTCCAAGTTACTCTCGTTGCTTATCCTATATGTATAAATATAAGTCCTTTAATGCTTCCTCATTACTGTTCATCTTAAGAATGACAACCTAATCACATCTTATACCTTTTAACTTTTATTCATCTATTGTTGATTTACCTTAATGTTGATCTATAATCTACCAATGATAACTTGAAACCTCTTACGTCATACATTTTCACTAGGGCTCATGTCTCATTGGGAACATCTGCAATCACCTAGGAACAATACTATACTTCAATAACAATATTACATCGCATCCCAACGTGATTCATCTTATGGGGGTATTCTAATCCCATGCAAGTCATGAAATGACTTCTCTTTGAATCATTAATCAATCGAAGTCCTAAATGTCATTCTCAATACTACCAGGGTAGCATTCTCTCTTTTCTAAATACTCCTACTCTTAAACTCCTCCGAGTTCATTCAGGTTATACTGAGCTTTTTATAACTTACGGAAACCATCATCTCTGTTGTTTTGATGGGTTTAATCCCGAGGACTTACCTATTCTCTTCTCTTTCTCACTTACCTTTTCTTGTCCTTACTCCCATCTACCTAAAAACCTTGTGGCTCTACCATACTTTAGCTTGAGACCTACACATATCTATTTATACTACTCGCAACCTTCCTTTAACTTAATAGCACCAAATATTTCCTTATGTTATTCTGGAACTTCAAGAGAGACATCACGTCATCTCTAACTCTTCTTTACTCTCTTAATTAGACCTCTCGATACCTGGAAACCATAGGCTAGAAGATACCGCACTAACAATACCGCTATCATTTTTGGATACTGAATCACAACGCTTCTAGCCCTCTATTTGAAGTATGGACTATTCACAACCTTCTGCACTTGAGTATCTCATACTTTATTTATATTTACCATACTTACCTTTAAATCCCGCATCGCATCTTCTGTTTCTTTCATAACCCCCCTTCCACATAGGTAGGATTTACATCTATAACTTGAATCTCTACTATAATACTTGCACATCTAGTGCATACACAATCCGGTGGGAGCTTCATAATTACTCCTTATAAGGCTGGTACTTTTCTAACTGGCTTTATTGTAGAGCCGTTATAGAATATGGCTGTTGTACTATATCTCTTGTACCTATGATATTAAGAGTGATTCTGCGGTGTTTTGAATCACGATTTCTATAATTATCAGGGTCTAATAATAAGACTCCTGATTCACTAAGCTGATGCAACTCTTTAGTTTCCTCTTCTCTCTCAGCCTTTAAGTAGGCTTAAGCTATCTTCCGATATGCGACTCAGGGCATTAGTTATTACTTTCTCTTTTGTGGACGCTATGGAACATCCATGATATAACCTTCTAACAATTCAAGCTTTTGTCTATGACGTAGACTCTCATATAACTGTATGAATGTCAACATATATGCTCCATGGATAACACTCCAAAATCTTTAGTGTGGTCATAATGTAACTAACTACGGGTCGTAGATCGAGTAATTCCTTCTATGCCTTCTGAGTTGTCTTTAAATACAAGCCGTTACTTTTCCTTGTCATTCTGTCACTTGTTGCATGAATACTTAGCTTATCTTAGTGCCCACGAATACTGGAATTTCCTGTTACTCATATACTCTGAAATATCACTTTTATTTATCTCCCGTTCATTAGTGACGATAGGTGCCACTTTCTTATGGAGTGCATACAATGTTGTAGTGAGACTGTTCTTACAAGATCATTTCTTCTTCAGGTTACTATGTTTAGGTTGAAGCCTTCTTCTTTATTTCCTCTGCTAGTCTTTCGTTGTAGTACTTAGGGGAAATCCTCTGACTCTTGTAAGGCAATGAGATTATTACATCATATACTCGACAGATTATTTTGATATTCTTACTCGCCTATAATTATCCTTAGTTACTTAACTCCGTGCACCTATGCTTGTAGAGTTGCTTCTGAACTGAAATTTTGACTATCTCCCCAGTGGTACTCTCTTTTATTTTTGTAAAATTTATACGGTACCTTTAACTACCCCAACTCCTATCTGAATATTTCTCAAGGATTACGATGTCATATTTGCGAGACTGAATTCCCTATGTTGTGGTTCACTACGTGTATCTTGCACGATCTGCTGATTTATCTGAGACCTCTTCTCTAGCAAAAACTAGGCTCTTCCTGAATCAACTACTAACTACTCGTCAGTCCATGCTCATATCTATATTATGCGTAACCTCTCTTGGGTTATGTCTTTTGTCTTAACTTACCTTTCGAACTGGCCCCTAATGTATCAAGTGTCCATTCACCCTTATTTATCAATAACATCCTGGCCGAGAACCCTTACTGTGTCTCCCCGGCATCGTGCTTGCATAATGTTTTGGAGTCACAATGTATCTGTAGGATCTGAATTTTACCGCATTCTTCCTTTACCATTCCATAGTTACCTGAACGGCTTAACTCCGAGTTAGTACCATATCACGCCATCTTCCCCCCTTTAGGGGAGTACTAACATTTAATGCCCTGAAATCTTAGCTACAAATGTTTTGCCTCTTCATCTCCGTCATCCTTTCACATCTTCAATAATCCTTACTCGCCTTGCGGTAATCCTTCTATACCAGGGATAATTGAATTTCGTATGCACGTTAGGTGACACCTAGTGTAACTTGCACACTTAGACCCTTAAGCTTAAAGATGCTCATAATGCTTGCTTTAGGGAAGCGTCTTCCTGAATGACTTTTAAAGGTTATTCTTCCGTTGTCCATTCTATTATTGCTGGAACACGATTTCTGAAATTCTCATGATGCTGACTATTATCAAATCCTTCGATCCCTAATTCATGTTCAGTTTATCTTGTTCACTAGCCCATACTGATTTTTATTACTTTGGGATTTCTAACTTTTCCTTCTGGTAATTACGTTGGAGTCACCAACTCATTTCTCGAAATGAGGATATGACTTTATGGCTTATACTATTTTATTGTCTCAGGGCCTGTCACCTCTTGTCTTTTCCTTCACTTGACTATAGACTCTATCATCCTGTTATATTTTGATTTATTGCTATCACCCATTTATCACATCTTACTAATAATGCTTCATTTACTCTCTTCTTCCCTTGCTAATATCTATGTCTATTACCTTATTATGAAAACTTCAACAAAACATTCTTTCACTTTTATCTCCCCTTGCTCTATCTCATTGGCTCTTCGGGTCGCCTAACATTCTCTTTTTACTAGGGACGAGAGTCATACTAAGGTAAATATTTATCCCTTCTATGATGCCAATGCCTATCTTCTCAAATTTTTGAGCATTCTAGTATTCATATCCATATGTACTATTACAGAGTGCATCATCTGGGTGTCTCACAAGGAGAAATATTACCACATTTGCAATATCCTTCGGAAATGTCAGCTAACGCTAACAATCTATCCACAATTTTGGGTTACTCTAACCCCAGCTATATTTTGATATCACATCTTTCTCTTAAACTATATCTGTTAGCTCCCATAGGGAATAACCGAGATGGGTGTGGCCAATTGTACATACTTTTGTTGCTATTGAAGGTAACTCAAAATGCATATATTTTTCTACCTGAATTATAAATATCGATAATCTTCACTAACTGCAACCTCGTACCCTTCTTCACATTGTTTCTTTTACTTGTTGAAACATGTATCTACCTTCTGATTCTCGTATTGCTCTTTACCATATGGGTGGATTAGGTATTCATGCCTTAGGGATCCTTATCAAGAAGGTTACACATCTTATTACACACATGATCTGCTGAAGACCTCACATTTACTCATCATAAGCACGATGCAAAATTGAGTGCCTCAAGCTTAACTCTCCCGCATCCATATTCAATCTCTTGCCAACTGTCTTCCTGGATGTAGGTATCGTTGTATAATGAATAAAATAGAAATTTAGGAGTTTGAATTCTTATAACTGAGCTCTACCACATGATCTAGAGTAAAAAGAAAGAGTGATAGTCCTAAATTCCCTGTAGCCTCCCGCTTATAAGTGTGGTGCACAACACACCCATAAACAAGACTCTAGCAGACATGGCTTGTAGACTCCCTAGGATAGAACTGCTCTGATACCAAGTTTGTTATACCCCAAACATAGGGAGGCGTGGTCGGCCCCCGGTGCCATATTTGGTACAAACGTACTACTCTATAACTGTGAACTCTTGAGGCGTAACCCTCAATGAGGCCGATGAGGTCTACCTTACAAATCAAGGCCAACGAGGCCACCATGAATGTCTACAACCAGCAATACCAAACTAACATGTACACAAGGCTGGTGTAACGACCCGACCGATCATTTTGAGAGTTGTAGACCCGTTCCCCTATTTACCACTCGATTTATACTTTATAGATGTTATGTGAGTTCTCGGGGTAGTCGGTTCGGGTCCGGAGAGATTTTAGAATGAAATGAGACATTTAGTCTCAAGGTTGAAAGCTTAAGTTAAAATAGTCGACCGAATATTGACTTATGGGTAAATGACTCTGGGATGGAGTTTTGATGGTTCCATTAGCTCCGTTGGGTGATTTTGGACTTCGGAGCGTGTCTGGATTGTGATTTTAGAGGTCCGTAGTGGAATTAGACTTGAAATGACGAAAGTTGGATTTTTGGAAAGTTTTACCGGGAGTGGACCTTTTGATATCGGGTCGGATTGCGATTCCGAAATTTGGAGTAGGTCAGTAATGTCATTTGTTACTTGTGTGCGAAAATTGGGGTCAATCAGGCGTGATTTGGTAGGTTTCAGTGTCATTTGTCGAAGTTGGAATTTCTTAGTTTCAATAGGATTGAATTGGGGTGCGATTCGTGTTTTTGAGGTTGTTTGATGTGATTTGAGCGCTTGACTAAGTTTGTATGAGGTTTTAGGACTTGTTGGTATGTTTGGTTGAGGTCCCGGGGGCCTCGGGTTTATTCCGGATGGTTAACGGATCAAAAGTTGAAGTTGAGAGATTGCTGAAGCTGGACTCTGCTGGTGTAACCGCACCTGCGGAGCTTTAATCGCAGGTGCGACCTCATAGGTGCGGGCTGGGTTTTGCAGGTGTGAGTATGGAGGGAAGTGTGCAGGTGGCCGCAAGTGTGAGGGAATTGCCGTACCTCTGTGATTGCAGATGCGGCAGGGGGACCACAGAAGCGGAATTGGGCGAGTGAGGAGCCATAGGAGAAGAAGAAGACGCAGAAATTGAAGTGCTGGATAGAACATTTAAATACAAGGGTTCGCGATTTTGCTTCATTTTAAACATTTAGAGCTCGGGTTTTGGCGATTCTTGAGCGGATTTTGGAAGGGATTCTTGAGGTAAGTCCCTTGTGCTCATTTTCAATCAATAATCTTGCTTCTCCATTAATTTTACCACCTAGTTTGTGTGTATTTAAGTTGTAAATTGAGAGATTAAGGCTAGGGATTTGTAGAGTTTGATTTGGCGATTTGGGTGATGATTTGGTGTCGGATTTTGATAAATTTTGTATGGTTTGACTCGTGGTTTAATGGGCTTTCGGGTTTTGTGACTTTTATCAAATTTTAAGATATGGGCCCGTGGGCCGACTTTTGAGTCGATTTTTGACTTTTTATTAATAACTTAGCATTTTCTTATGGAGTTGATTCCTTTAGCCTGTATTGATTATATCGAATTGTTTATGGCTAGATTCGAGGCATTTGGAGGCCGTTTCGCAAGGCAAGAGTGTGTTGGAGTAGTGATTTTCTCGGATTAAGGTAAGTAACCATTCTAAAATTGGTTCAGAGGGTACGTAACCCCGTATTTTGTGCCATGTATTTGGTTTTGAGGTGACGCACATGCTAGGTGACAGATGTGTGGGCGTGCATTGTAGGAATTGTGACTTGGTCAATTCCATGGAACTGTGTAGTTGAATAATCTACTGGTATTCATACATTTTCCACATATTAGAGAAATTGAACTGCAAATCATGTTAGAAATCATGGTTAGACCATGTGTTGACACTGTAGGGACCCACAAAGGTCGTGTACATGTTGAGTTATCTGCTAAATTATTGTTTTATACTCACACACAATTTTACTTGCATATTACATATCAGTCTATATTGTTCATTATTGATGTATTATATCATTTCTGTTTGGGCTGATTATCATGATTTCTGAGAGCCCGAGAGACTACAGAGGTTGATGACTGAGTGCGGCCGAGGGCCTGATTGTGAGGATGTTTATGGGATCGGGAAGCACGTCGCAACATGTTTTATTGATTTATCCCTTCATTTGATTGTTTTAGTTCTTGGGCTGAAGAAGCCCCTCCGGAGTCTATACACCCCCCAGTGAGCACATGTACCTACTGAGTGCGAGTGCCGAGTGCTGAGCGATTGAGAGGCTGGAGTGATTGTGAGGAATGAGTGATTGTGGGGTTGGAGTGAATGGGAGGACTGAGTGACTGCTGCTCTGTGAGGATGCATTTGACTTCATTATTGTTATACTTCAGCTGTCATATATCACTGTGTTGAAATTTCGTAGAGATATTATCTTCTGTTTCAAATGAACTTGACATGAAATAACTGTTTTGGACTTATTTGTCAAACTTGAAAGCATGATTACCTTCCTATGTGGAGATTACTATAATTGAAATTTAACTGTGATACTCGTCACTACTTTCAATTCTTTATTTAGTCTTGTTACTTACTGAGTTGGTTGTACTCACGCTACACCCTGCACTTTGTGTGCAGATCCAAGTATTTCCGGACACGGTGGATGTTTATTTCATCGCACAATTGACCTTTTGGAGATTCCAAGGTAGATGCTCATGTACTTTGTGACACCTCGATAGTTGGGAACTTCCGCATTAAGTTTTTGGTTTCTATCCCTGTTTATGAGAACTTTTATTATTTATACTGCTTTAATTCATTTTCTGTTAAAGGTGTTGGAATTATATTGCAATGTCGGCTTGCCTAGTACCACGCTAGGAGCCATCACAACAGGTTAGGATTTTGGATCATGATAAGTTGGTATTAGAGCCTAGGTTACATAGGTCTCACGAGTTATGAACAGGTTTAGTAGAGTCTTGCGGATCGGTATGGAGACGTCTGTCTTATCTTCGAGAGGCTGCCGAACCCTTAGGAAAATTCACAATTCTTGTATTCTTGTCGTGTGGATTAGTTGATTCCAGTTACTAAACTTCTGTATTCTATTCTCTCGCAGATGGTGAGGACACGTGCTACCAGGCCGGACGGACAGCCACTAGTACCACTAGCTAGGGGCACGAGAGGCTGAGGTCGCGGTAGGGGCAGAAGTGCAGCCCGTACAATAGCTAGAGCAGAACATGCAGATCCACCAGTTGATCCAGCTAAGGAGTAGGTTCCAAATGTGGTTGAGCCAGTGGGGCCAGCTCAGGCACCAGTTGTGCCTATTGTGATTCTAGGCCTTCAGGAGGCGTTGGCCCAGATATTGACTGTTTGCACTGGCCTTGCTCAGGTAGTTTCAGCTCAGGCTGCACCCGCTACTTCTCAGGCCGGGGGAGGTACTCATACCCCCGCCGCCCGTACTCCAGAGTAGGTGATGCAAGGACTTCAGACACCGGGGGTACTATTAGCCCAGCTGGTTGCAGCTGCTCAAGCCGAGGTGGTCCCCGTTATGACTGATGATGAGTAGAGGAGACTTGAGAGATTTGGGAGACTTCAGCCTCCATCATTTAGCGGGGCTGAGTAAGAGGATGCCCAGGGTTTCTTGGATAAGTGTCAGTGGATTCGTTGCACTGCAGGTATTCTGGAGAACAGTGAGGTCTCGTTCACTACTTTTAGGTTCACTGGGGCTACCTTCAGATGGTGGGAGGCTTATGAGAGGCATAGGCCGGTCGGTGCAGCACCACTTACATGGCAGGAGTTCTCCGTTCTCTTCTTGGAGAAGTTCATTCCGCAGTCTCACAGGGAGGAGCTGCGCAGACAGCTTGAGCAGTTACGGCAGGAGGGCATGTCTGTGATGCAGTACGAGATAAGGTTTTCTGAGTTGGCTCGTCACGCAGTTTAGTTGGTTCCCACTGATAGGGAGAGGATTAGGAGGTTCATTGATGGCCTCACATCTCAGCTGTGGTTGCTTATGACTCGGGTGAGGTTATCTAGTGCTACTTTTCACGAGGTGGTTGACATTGCTTGACATATATAGATGGTCCATAGCCAGGAGCGTAGAGAGAGGGAGGCCAAGAGGCCTTGTAGATCGGGTGGTTTCAGCGGTGTTCCTTTTGGAGGTCAGTTCTACCACGGCAGGGGTCATCCATTTAGGCACGCTCAGACGGCTCGTCCAGTTCACCGTGGTGCATTATCCAGCCATGGGTCATATAGTTCTCATCAGGGTCAGTCATCTCTCAAGGCCCTTCAAGCTCAGAGTTCATCGCATGCCCATCGGCTCAGGGTTTATCATTGCCGAGTCCTTCTATAAGTTATCCCGGTGTTCGGGGATCCCTTCAGTCCCCACCACCAGCATCGGGGAGTTGCTTTGAGTGTAGGGAGTTTGGACATATGTGGAGGCAGTGTCCTCGTCACCCGAGAGGTCCAGTGCAGCAGAGGAGTCTGGCTGTGACTTCAACACCAATTACTTCACCACCCGCCCAGCCAGCTTAGGGGGAGGCCGATCAGGTGGAGGCCAGACCCGATTCTATGCCATTCCTGCCAGGCTAGATGTTGTTGCTTCCGATGCAGTGATCACACGTATTGTCTCAGTATGCCAAAGGGATGCCTCTGTATTATTTGACCCTAGTTCTACTTATTCGTATGTATCATCGTATTTTGCTAATTATCTAGATATGCCCCGTGAGTCCTTAGTTTCATTTGTTCATGTATCTATGCTAGTGGGCGATACTATTATTGTGGACCGTGTATATCGGTCGTGTGTAGTGACTATTGGGGGATTATAGACTAGAGTTGATCTTTTATTACTTAGTATGGTGGACTTCGACGTGATCCGAAGCGAAGAAATTAGTTCATGCTGGGTATGGATTGGTTGTCTCCATGTCATGCTGTTCTAGATTATCATACTAAGACTATGATGTTAGCGATTCCGGGGTTGCCATGGATCGAGTGGAGAGGTTCTCTAGACTATTCTCCCAATACAGTGATTTCAAACTTGAAGGTCCAACGGATGGTTGGGAAGGGTTGTTTTTCTTATTTGGCCTTTGTGAGGGATGTTGGTGCTGATACTCCTACTTTTGATTCTATTCCGGTGGTGCGAGAGTTTTTGGATGTGTTTCCTGCAGACCTGCTGGGCATGATGCCCTACAGGGATATTGACATTGGTATTGACTTGGTGCTGGGCACTCAGCCCATTTCTATTCCACCGTATCGTATGGTACCAACTGGGTTGAAGGAATTGAAGGAGCAACTTCAGGAACTTCTTGATAAGTGGTTTATTAGGCCTAGTGTATCGCCTTGGGTGCAACGGTTCTGTTTGTGAAGAAGAAGGATGGTACCATGCGGATGTGCAGTGATTACAGGCAGTTGAACAAAGTTACAATCAAGAACAAGTATCCTTTGCCACGCATTGATGATCTATTTGACCAGCTTCAGGGAGCGAGGGTGTTCTCTAAGATTGACTTGAGGTCTGGGTATCACCAGTTGAAGATTCAGGACTCGGATATTCTAAAGACATCATTCAGGACTTGTTATGGTCATTATGAGTTCCTCGTGATATCATTTGGACTGACCAATGCCCCAACAATATTCATGCATCTGATGAGTGTATTTCAGCCTTATCTTGACTCGTTTGTCATAGTGTTCATTAATGACATCCTGGTGTACTCTCGTAGCCAGGAGGAGCATGCCCAGTATTTGAGGATTGTGTTGCAGCAGTTGAGGGAGGAGAAGTTTTATGCCAAGTTCTCCAAATGTGAGTTTTGGCTTAGTTCAATGGCGTTCTTGGGGCACGTGGTGTCCAGTGAGGGGATTCAGGTGGATCTGAAGAAGATAGAGGCAGTTCAGAGTTTTCCCAGGCCGTTCTCAGCTACAGAGATTCGGAGCTTTCTCGGCTTGGCCGGTTATTATCGTCGCTTCGCAGAGGGTTTGTTGTCTATTGCATCGCCTTTGACCAAATTGACCCAAAATGGTGCTATTTTCAGGTGGACGGACGAGTGTGAGGAGAGCTTCTAGAAGCTCAAGACTGCCTTGACCACAACTCTAATTCTAGTTCTACCTTCAGCTTCTAGTTCTTATACAATGTATTATGATACTTCTCGGATTGGCATTGGGTGTGTCTTGATGCAGGACGGTAGAGTGATTGCTTGTGCTTCACGTCAGTTGAAGCCCCATGAGAAGAACTACCCTGTTCATAATTTGGAGTTGGCTGCCATCGTTCATGCATTGAAGATTTTGAGGCATTATCTCTATGGTGTGTCTTGTGCGGTATTTACAGATCAACGGAGTCTTCAGCACTTATTCAAACAGAAGGATCTAAATTTGAGGCAGCGGAGATGGTTAGAGCTACTAAAGGACTATTATATCACTATTATGTATCATCCCCGGAAGGCCAATGTAGTGGCCGATGCCTTGAGTACAAAGGCGGTGAGTATGGGTAGCCTCACATTCATTCTTGTTGGTGAGAGACCTCTTGCAGTTGATGTTCAGGCCTTGGCCAACCAGTTGGTGAGATTAGATGTCTCGGAGCCTAGTCAGGTTCTAGCTTGTGTGGTTTTTCGGTCTTCCTATATGATCGCATCAGAGAGCGCTAGTATGATGATCCCTATTTTCTTGTCCTTAAGAACACGGTTCAACACAGTTATGCAAGAGATGTTACTATTGGGGATGATGGGGTATTGAGGATGCAGGGTCGGATTTGTGTGCCTAGTGTTGATGGGCTATGTGAGTTGATTCTGGAGAAGGCCCACAGTTCATGGTATTCCATTCATCCGGGTGCTGCAAAGATGTATCAGGACTTGAGGCAGCATTATTAGTGGAGAAGAATGAAGAAGGATATAGTAGGGTTTGTTGCTTTGTGCTTCAACCGTCAGCAGGTGAAGTATGAGCATCAGAGACCGGGTGAATTGCTTCAGAGGTTAGAGATTTCATAGTGGAAATGGGAGCGGATCACCATGGATTTTATAGTTGGGCTCCCACGGACTTCGAGGAAGTTCAATGATAATTGGATGATTGTGGATCAGATGACCAAGTCCGCGCACTTCATTCTTCGGAGAGGTTGGCTGAGATTTACATCCGAGAGATTGTTCGCCTACACAGTGTGCCGGTGTCCATCATTTCATATCGGGGCACAGAGTTTACATTGCAGTTTTGGAGAGCAGTGCAGCGAGAGTTGGGCACCCAGGTTGAGTTGAGTACATCATTTCACCCTCAGACGGATGGACAGTATGAGCGCACTATTCAGATATTGGAGGACATGCTACGCGCTTGTGTCATCGATTATAGGGGCTCTTGGGATCAGTTTCTGCCGCTCGTGGGGTTTGCCTACAACAACAGCTACCAGTCAAGCTTTCAGATGGCTTCATGTAAGGCTTTGTATGGGAGACAGTGTAGAACTCCGGTGGGTTGGTTTGAGCCAGGTAAGGCTACGCTATTGTGTACTGACTTGGTTCAGGATGCTTTGGACAAGGTTAAATTGATTCAGGAATAGCTTAGCACGACGCATTTTAGACATAAGAGTTATGCCGACAGGAAGGTCCGTGATATTGCTTACATGGTAGGGGAGAAGGTTCTGCTCAAGGTTTCACCCATGAAGGGTGTTATGAGGTTCGAAAAGAAGGGAAAGTTGAGCCCTCGGTATATTGGTCCATTTGAGGTACTTCAGAAGAATCGGGAGGTGGCTTACAAGCTTGCCTTGCCACCTTTTTTGTTGAGTGAGCATCCAGTGTTTCATGTTTCTATGCTCCAGAAGTATGTCGGTGATCCATCTCATATTTTGGATTTCAGCACATTTCAGTTGAATGGTGATCTGACTTATAATATGGAGCCGGTGGCCATTTTGGATCGGCAGGTTCAAAAGTTGAGGTCAAAGGACATAGCTTCAGTGATGGTGCAGTGGAGAGGTCAGCCAGTTCAGGAGGCTATTTGGGAGATAGAGCGGGAGATGCGAAGCAGATATCCACACCTATTTGAGACTCAAGGTACGTTTTTAGACCCGTTCGAGGACGAACATTTGTTTAAGAGGGGGAGGATGTAATGAACATGCCGGTCGTTTTGAGAGTTGTAGCCCCGTTCCCCCGTTTACTACTCATTTTATACATTATAGCTGTTATGTGACTTGCTGAGGTAGTCAGTTCAGGTCCGGAGAGATTTCAGAATGAAATGAGACACTTAGTCTTAAGGTTGAAAGCTTATGTTGAAATGGTCGACCGGATGTTGATTTATGTGTAAACAACTCCGAAATGGAGTTTTGATGGTTCCATTAGCTCCGTTGGGTGATTTCGGACTTAGTACCATGTCCAGATTGTGATTTGGAGGTCCGTAGTGGAATTAGGCTTGAAATGGCGAAAGTTGGATTTTTGGAAAGTTTGACCGGGAGTGAACCTTTTGATATCGGGGTCAGATTCTGATTCCGGAAGTTGGAGTAGACCCGTAATATCATTTGTGACTTATGTGCAAATATTAGGGTTAATAGAACGTAATTTGATAAGTTTCGACGTCGTTTGTAGATGTTGGAATTCCTTAGTTTCAATAGGCTTGATTTGGGGCGTGATTCATTTTTTTAGGTTGTTTGATGTGAGTTGAGCACTCGGATAAGTTTGTATGAGGTTTTAGGACTTGTTGGTATATTTGGTTGAGGTCCTGGGGGCCTCGGGTTGATGCCGGATGGTTAACGGATCAACGGTTAAAGTTTAGAGATTGCTGAAGTTGGACTCTGCTGGTGTAACTACACCTGCGGAGCTTTGATCGCATGTGCGAGCTCGCAGGTGTGTGCTGGTTTGTGCAGGTGCGAGTTTGGAGGGGAGTGTGCAGGTGGCTGCAGGTGCGAGGGAATTGCCGCACCTGCGTGACGGCAGATGCGGCAGGGGGACCGCAAAAGTGAAATTGGGCAAGGGACAGGGTTCCGCAGAAGCGGCTTGGATTCTCGCAGAAGCGAGTCCGTAGGAGCGGAAGAAGCCGCAAATATGAGTGAGTGGTCACTTCTGCGACACCGCAGAAGTAGTTAAGTTTCCGTAGAAGCGGAAGTGTTGGACAGAACACTTTAACACAAGGGTTCGCGATTTTGCTTTATTTTAAACATTTTAAGCTCGGGATTTTGGCGATTCTTGAGAGGATTTTCGAAAGGATTCTTGAGGTAAGTCCCTTGTGCTCATTTTCAATCAATAATCTTGCTTCCCCATTGATTTTCCCACCTAGTTGGTGTGTATTTAAGTTGTAAATTGAGAGTTTGAGGCTAGGGATTTGGAGAGTTTGATTTGAGGATTTGGGTGATGATTTGGTGTCGGATTCTGATAAATTTGGTATGGTTGGACTCGTGGTTGAATGAGCTTTCGGGTTTTGTGACTTTTATCGAATTTCGAGAAATGGGCCCGACTGAGCAAGGCCAGTGCATTCAGAGGTCATTTCGCGAGGCAAGAGTGTGTTGGAATAGTGATTTTCTCGGATTGAGGTACGTACCAGTTCTAAATTTGGTTCTGAGGGTACGATACCCCGTATTTTATGCCATGTGTTTGGTTATTAGGTGACGCACGTGCTAGGTGACGCACGTGCTAGGTGACGGGCGTGTGGGCGTGCACCAAAGGAATTGTGACTTGGTCAATTCCATGGAACTGCGTAGTTGAATAATCTGCTGCTATCCGTAAATTTTCCACACATTAGAGAAATTGAACTGCAAATCATGTTAGAAATCATGTTTAGACCATGTGTTGACACTGTAGGGATCCACAGAGGTCGTGTACATGTTGAGTTATTTGCTAAATTGTTGTTTTGTACTCAGGCACTATTTTACTTGCATATTACGTCTCAGTTTCTATTGTTCATTATTGATGCATTATATCATTTCTGTTTGGGTTGATTATCATGATTTCTGAGAGCTCGATAGACATGAAAGGTTGATGACTGATGAAACTGAGGGCATGATTGTGAGGATATTTATGGGATTGGGATGCACACCGCAACATGTTTCATTGATTTATGCTATGATTGGCTTGTTTTAGCGCTTGGGCTAAAGGAGCCCTTCCGGAGTCTGTGCATACCCCCAGTGAGCGCAGGTACCTACTGAGTGCGAGTGCCGAGTGGTGAGCGACTGGGAGGATGGAGTGACTGTAAGGAATGGGTGATTGTGGTGTTGGAGTGAATGGGAGGACTGAGTAACTGCTGCTCTGTGAGGATGCATTTTACTTCATTATTGTTGCACTTCAGCTGTCATATATCACTGTCTTGAAATTTCTGAGAGATCTCATCTTCTATTTCAAATGAACTTGACATGAAATAACTGGGTTGGACTTATTTGTCGAACTTGAAATCATGCCTACCTTCCTATGTGGAGATTACTATAATTGAACTTCAATTATGAAGCTCATCACTACTTTCAGTTCTTTATTTAGTCTTGTTACTTACTGAGTTGGTTGTATTCACGCTACAACCTGCACTTTGTGTGCAGATCCAGGTGTTTCCGGACACGGTGGATGTTTATTTCATCGCACAATTGACCATTTGGAGATTCCAAGGTAGCTACCCGGCGTTTTGCAGAACTTGCCTCTCCTTCCCTATCTTTCCGTGTATTGTATTTAGTTTTAGACTATCATAGACAGTATTTATTTTCCAGAATTGTGATGTATAGATGCTCATGTAATCTGTGACACCCCGATAGTTGGGAACTTCCGCGCTGAGTTTTGGGTTTCTATCCCTATTTATGAGAACTTTTATTATTTATACTGCTTTAATTCATTTTCTTTTAAAGGTGTTGGAATTATTTCGTAATGTCGGCTTGCCTAGTACCATGTTAGGCGCCATCACGACATGTTAGGATTTTGGGTCGTAACAATTGGCAAGGACACAATACTGATATAAAAAAATGTAATGGCCTCGTCTACAAGCCTCTAGAGATAATTGAACTGTATCATGGTCGGGATAGGGCCTCGACTTACCCATCAAACCTGTATATATAAAATGGACTCCAAGGTATACATGGACTCCAAGGTCTAGACCTGGCAACTCCGGGGAAGTGAAGCTTACCAACCAAGCTGATGTTTGGCTTTGTCTTCTGGGAAGGTCTATCCAGCTGTCTATCAGGACCTGCAGGCATGAAATGCAGCGTCTCCAATAAAAGGGACGTCAGTACGAAATAATGTACTGAGTATGTAAGGCAACAAAATAAATAAAAGTTGAAACTGAATTGATAATATAATAACCGAAAGTAACAGGGAGTCAAAGATAATTAGAAGATATGCTTACCTACTAATACTGACTCAACTCTCTCAATATAGTAAGTAAAATAGATGTCCGGCCTTATAAGGCTCGGTATGTGTAACTGCTCTGCGGTAATAGGCTCGCTCATAGGCGCTCGTCCATACTAGGCTCAGTATCTCGGCCATTCTGGGCTCGCTCATAGGCGCTCGGCCAAAGTAGGCTCGGTATATAACTTACCATCTGATCAGAGGTTGCCCAATAGGGTCCCGCCCACCGATTATAGCTCGATGGTGGTAAAAATATTGTAATACTGTATATATGTAGACTCTTTGATCTCTTGGCTGAAAGAAGGTAATACTTAATGAAATATAAAGTCTCGATTAGGGAGAATACTGTAACTTATGAGAGTAGGATAATGTACATAAGTTCAAGAATATGAACTTCTCTTTATGTCTCGTTATCAAACGCATGTAGTTATAGGATAATGCCAAAATGAAGGAAAGGTTTAGCCTTAACATACCTTATCTCAATCTTCCTAATAACCACGTTGAACTCATCTCTTCGCACCTTTATCTACAACAACGATAATAATACTATCATTAAGTTACGAAAGGTACAACTATCGTACAATGATATACACACTTATTTTATTTTAAAATGGGAAGCATCTCCCGTATAATCTTTAGTTCCTCCCAATTCGATGCAACACCAATAACACAAAAACACAATAATAATAACATATATACATTATTTTCCAACCTTATATCCATCACAAAATACAACAAAACAGTCCAACATACCCCTATCACTTCATACACAAAACGATAACCATAGTAGTGTCAAACTAACCGAAAATGGTATGACGAACGACCAGCCCACCATTTATCATTTATGTGGTATTTTTCCACATAATTTCTCTTCCAAAACTCCATAAAACAGTAGAAAAATATACAATCCAACAACAACACGAAACAGCCCAGTAAACAGTCCAATACAAGTTGAATAACTCGAACTCACGGCTTTCGATCACCGTCCGGTGAGTTCTTACAATTATAGAACGAGTTTCTATAATTTACAGCAAAAAAAATGGATGAAAGAAAGTAGTATGCTTCCCTTATTTGGTGAATATCTCAGCTCCTATCTTGGTCCTTCAACCCTTAGGTTTTTCTCCAACTAGAACTTGAAAAGAATAGAAAATCAATTACGGTTTGTGTTGAATTTTTAGGAGAATATTTCCAGGGCTTATCTCTGATTTTTAAGCTCTATAATGAGTGTTAAATATGAAGGAATTAATCCCTTAAAAGTTTTCTTTTTCCGACCCGAAATAGACCCTTTTTGGACATATTTAGTCCTCTCATTTGAGCAAGTAGGTGACACACCTACTTGTTACCTATACAGTCTGCGCAGTCTCTCCAAAATACATATCTCTCTCTACTAAAATGTCTTATTACAAAACGGTTTAATGCGTTAGAAACTAGACTCATAGATATTCAATTTGATGGGTGGATCACCCCGTAACTCTAAGTATATTGGGAGAAAAGCGCAGTGACATTTTACCCAAATTTCAGTAAAACTTATGAAAGTAACGTGTGATGAATTTCATCGACTTTTGTTCCACAACTCGCTTGAATTCAAAAATTAACACACGACTATGATACGACTAAAATAACTCATAGCATAACCTCCTTATTATGTTAACCACCATAGTCTCACCACAAAAGTACATGTTATAACATTCCCAACTGGTCGACTTTTATCGAAACTTATTTTCTTAAACTCATTTAGCTTCTAAGCATTCCAACACTCTTTGTACTTGGTATTCATGATCTTAAGTATTTGTAACCTCCAAGTTAACATGATTAACTTACTTTATGTACTTTCAAATATGATCTCACTTCTTAGCTTACATCAATTGACTTGCGACATATTTTACGTACGAAAATATGGGGTGTAACAACTTTGCACTATTTTTTATATTTATACATGGTTATAAAGATTGAATTGCACGAAGGGTGCCTCGGTACTGTGAGGATGTGTGACTATGCACGACGGGTGCTTTCGTGCTATGAGGTTGAGAGAGATTGCACGATTGGTATTTTCGTGCAGTGAGGATGAGTGATATTGCACAATGGGAGTTTTCGTGTTTTGAGGATGAGTGATATAAGCACGATTGGTGTTTTTGTGCTATTGATATGAAATCTTTTAATCTCTCATTGTTTACACAGAGTATGAATTCAACTCTGTGGTATCACAATCATTATCTTGTTCTTTTGGATTTGAGATGTGGAGATAGATTTGGTTATGATTTTTGAGGACCATGTTGATTATTTACTTTATGTGGATCATTTTACAACATTCTCACCATTTCTATTATTATCTCTGCAATATTAATTTATCTGTTATTTTCTTGTTCATCTTCATGTTGCTACATCGCTCGTTATGTTCTTGTTACTTAATTGTACAGGTTTATATGCAGGTGTCTTGTCTTAGCCTCGTCACTACCTCGTCAGGGTTGGCTCGAACCTTACGGAGTACATTGTGTCAACTGTACTATATTATGCTTTTTGCAATTCTTGTGTAGATTTTGCCATCAGACCCAGTGGCACTCAGAGGACGGACTAGCTTGTTTTGTTGAGTAGACTCGGGGTAGTGCTACACTCTTGTCCGTAGGCCTTGAAGTCACATTTCTTTTAGTTATGTTACTATTTATTACTTCAAATACTGTACTTATTATTTTAAACGTTGTATTTAGTAATTATGTAGAAGCTCATGTACTCCATAACACCAATTCTGGGAGGTTGCTAGATGAATGTTTGGTGTTAGTCTTGTTATACATTACTGAGTTTTATTCTTTATTGTGATATAACGTTATTTATTGTATAGTTATATTCCTCTATTTTAAGTGTTGGCTTTCCTAACAAGCAGTGTTAGGTGCCATCACCACCCCCTTGCTCAGGAATTTAGGCCGTGACAAGTTGGTATCAGAGTCTTAGGTTGTATAGGTCTCACCACTCATGATCAAGGTTGGTGGAGTCTTAAGGATCGTCATAGAGACTTCTGTACTTATATTCCATAGGCTATAAGGCTTTTAGGAAACTTCCCTTTCTTTATTTATAGGGTGGATATAAGGTTGGAATTTTCTTTCTTTATTTTGTGTATAAAGAAATAAACTTCCAAAGGTTCGAAATTGATTTGGGCGTATGTTCAGACTTGAATTTGGATGTTCCTAGAATGTTTTGGCTCTATTTGTTGATAGTTGGCAATTTTATGGTTTGATAAGTTCATAAGTTTCAGGGGTTGACTTCGATATTATCGGGCTAGGATTATGGTTCTTAAAGTTGGAATAGGTTCATTTTATCATTTGGGACTTGTGTACAAAGTTTGGTTGTGATTTGGAATGTTTACGTGTGATTCAGACCCGTTTGGCAAAGGTTGATGGTTTGAAAGTGACGAGAAAGATCTTGATCTTTGATTCTTGGTGTTGATGTTATTTGTGGTGTTTCTAGCCTTTTGATAAGTTTGGAGGATGTATTTGGATTTGTTGGTATGATTGGACGGGTTTTGAGGGGATCAGGTGAGTTTCGGTCCATTTCTAGGTCCTTTTCAGTTGCTAATTTTTGCCTACAGGCGTATTCATCGCGATCGCGGACCTCTAGGCCACATTCGCGAAGAGTAAATTGTTGTTTGGGTCTTGTGAATTGCGATCGTGGTGGTATTGTTCACGATCACACATAAGAAATTTCCGTTGTCACTGGGCTGATTTCTGGAGCTTATATCTTGCAATACATAAGGAATTTGGAAATGATATAAAAATTAAAAGTTGTAGTCTTTTGTGTCTAGTTTTCAGAAAATTAAACTGTTTGTTTTTTAGATTTTTATACAAAAAGGTATGGCTATTATACTAGAGTATGTATGGAAAGAGTTATGAAAGTTTGTTCGAATTTGTTCATCGCGATCGCGGAGGTTTTTCGCAGCAATCGCGAAGGGTAAAATCGTGTTGGGCATTTTTTGAACCGCGATCGCGTGGTTGATGACCAAGATCATGAAGAAGGAGCCCTAGCAGGGGTATTGAATGCCTAATTTTGGGATTTTGAGCTCATTTTCACAAATTTTGAGGCTCGGAGAGCGGACCAAAGCAATATTGGAGATGCATTTCGCCCAAATCATAAGGGTTAGTGTTCCTAACTTGATTTTGATTATATCTCATGAATCCCTATGGATGTTTACACCTAAAATATGGAATCACAACGTGAAATTTGAAATTTTTGGCAAAACCTTTCTAAAGTAAAATATTGAGATTTGAACATCGATTCATAGTCAGATTTAGATGAAACTTGTATAGCCGAACTAGAATTCAAATGAGCTGTCAGAATTTGTGAGTTTGGTCGGGTTTCAAAGCGCGGGCCCGAATTTACCTTTTTGGTTGACTTTGAGTATTTGATTAAAGATTCGACCTTTATCGCTTGAGTTTGATTCCTATGGCGTTATTTGATGTTATTGAGATATTTTTGGGTAGAATCAAGCCATTTGGAGGACGATTCGTGTGGGAAGGAATTTTTAGAGTTTTGATTTGGCTTTTTTGAGGTAAGTATCTTACCTAAACATGGTTGCGGCACTAGCCGCCTGAGCTAATAGTGATAGCTACGTGCTATGGATGGCGCACATGTCAGGTCTTGAGCCCATGTGCGTGCATCGGGGTATTATCCATGTTCAGGGTATTATCCATGTTCGGGGTAGTGCTTAGGCTACGATATGCCTTGAATTGATTGTTAAGACTCATGCTATTATGTTTCTTTTGATTGTACCCCTTTGTGAGCTAATTGGATCATGTTAGAGGTTACATATAAGTTAATCCCATGATCAAACATTGTAACTGCTATTTGTTGATAAAATTGCCTAATTTGAGCCATAGTAGTACACTTTGCACATGCATACACCTTAGCATGTAACTTATATAAGTCCATGAGAATGTAATATGATATCCATTGTTCATGTGCATGTATTCTTGTATATATGTTTTCTGTGTGATATGGACTGGACTGATATTTGACGACCCGATAGGTCGTTTTGAGTACTAGAACCTTTTTCTATGTTTGGAGACCTGCCATAGATCCATTTGATATTATATGACTTGCGTGCATGATCATTTTTCGGAAAACGTTTATGTGAAATTTTGAAGAAAACATGATTTTTGACTTAAAATAAGGTTGGGGTTGACCACGGTCAATGATCTTAGTAAACGATCTCAGATCGGTATTTTGACAATTCTAGTAGATTCGTATGATATTTTTGAACTTGTACATCCATTTGGTTGGGGTCTCGGGTGGCCCGTGAGCATTTTAGTGCATTATGTTAAAAATGAATAAATGAGTTTCAAAGTTAAAATTCTGAGTTTTGATGATTGATTCTTGATATTTGATATTATTTTGATGATTTGAGTTAGCGGAAAGTTTGTATAATGTTATTACACTTGTTTGGATGTTCGAATTGGAGCCCGAGGGGCTCGAGTGAATTTCAAATGTGTTATGCTAGAGTTTGGAACTGCTGATGCTCAATAGTTGCTGGTGTGAAGTTGCAGGTCTCGCATTTGCGAGAACTTGATCGCAATTGCGAGACTCGAGTTTGCGATATCTAGCTTGTAAATGCAAACATGGGCTGGGGGCTGAGTCTTTGAATTTGCGAAGAAAGGTTCGCTTTTGTGAACTGTGTGTGATCGCTTTTGCGGCTCTTATGTCGCATTTGCGACACTATGTTATGTAGAGTAGCTTCACATTTGCGAAACTTGGATCGCATTTGCCAGTAGGGAGTCCTTCACAAATGCAAACATAATGTCGCATATGCGACTACTGTAAGGCTGTGACACTGACTACATTTGCGATCAGTGGTTCTCTTTTGCGATGGTCGCAATTGTGAACACTTGTTCGCAATTGCGACATCTGCAGTTAGATAAAAGTTGAAAAAATTGGGATCGAGGCCAGAAATAATCGAGATCGAGCATGATCGACTTCGAGTAAGGCGTAATAACGGAATGGCGAGATATCAGTAATCGGTCGAAAGTCAGGGCAAAAATCCCGGAACAGATCAAATCAAAGCGGTTATTAGCGCCAATCATGGGATCTACCGCCGTTATTAGAGTTATACCTTATTTAGGATTCCTCTATTATATAAAGAGGGATCCCATTCACTTGTAAAAGGAATTATTATTCACTGATAAGAATATACATATACGCTGCTTTCTTTGTTTTACTTACTATTCATCACTGTTCATCACTGTTTATTCCATCCTCTGTTGTTCTTATTAACTAACCTCGAGATTATCTCGAATCAAGGTCGACGCATTGTTTGCAGACTGATTTGATTTATTTTATTATCGAATTTATCTATTTAATTCGTTGTTTATCAATTGGTGCTGGTTTAAATCACATATCCTTAAAACCACAATATAAGTTTAATTGTTACTCAGTTTTTAGGGTAAACAGTTTGGCGCCCACCGTGGGGCTAAGGATGATAGTGATTGCTCAGTAATGATTCTGGTAAAACGCATTATTTTACGCTTGTTCTTGTCAAGTATCTTTGCTTTCACGTTAAAACATGTCAAACTCACAAAACGCATCCACACATGGTGACAATAGCCTCGGATTCCACGGTGAAAATGAAAATGTGATTGCTCCAGAAGTCGAGGTGCCACAGGCTAATTTCGGGGGAGCACCGGTTGCCAACCCAGTCGATGTCAGTTCACACGTTGCTCTAAATGTGGACCTAGGCACAGGTTTCGATAGGAGCGTACGCAGAGAAGGCTGATCTAGTGACCAAGGAACACAGGGTAGAAGTGATGAAGGAGTCAATCTCCAAGTGATATTCGAGATGCTTCAGAATCAGCAAGCCGCTATTGCTCAGTTACAAATCAACATAGAGCTCCGAATAGGGTCGAGCCAGAAATTACTAACTGTACCGAGCCAGTACCGGAAAGATCGAATGGTAACGAATCGGGGACTGATCCTACGGTAATGAAAATGCTCGAGGAGCTCACCAAAAGAATTGAATTGGGGGAGAAGAGAATCGAAGCCAATGATAAAAAAGTGGAGACATACAATTCTCGAGTTGACCAGATACCGGGGGCACCGCCAATCTTGAAAGGGATGGATTCGAAAAAGTTTGTACAAAAGCCGTTTCCTCCAAGTGCGGCTCCGAAGCCTATTCCAAAGAAGTTTCGCATGCCAGACATACCCAAACATAATGGGACCACCGATCCCAATGAGCATGTTACTTCATATACATGCGCCATCAAGGGTAAAAATTTAGAAGATAATGAAATCGAATCTGTGCTGTTGAAAAAATTCGGAGAGAGCCTTTCGAAGGGAGCAGTGATTTGGTATCACAACCCGCCACCAAATTCCATCGACTCATTTTCCATATTAGCAAATTCTTTCGTAAAGGCACACGCCGGAGCCATAAAGGTTGCAACGAGGAAATTGAACCTTTTCAAGTTAAGACAAAGGGATAATGAAATACTGAGGGAGTTCGTTTCCCGATTTCAAATGGAACGCATGGAGTTGCCACAGGTCACAGATGATTGGATCGTTCAAGCTTTCACCCAAGGATTGAATGAGCGGAGTTCTATAGCATCACGTCAGTTGAAACAAAATTTGATCAAGTGTCCAGCTGTAACTTGGGCAGATGTGCACAATCGATATCGATCGAAGATTAGGGTCAAGGACGACCAATTAGGAGCCCCTTCCAGTTTAGTACGTCCAAACAAGTCGATAGTTAAAAACCAGAGGGACGTCGACAGGGAGCCAAGATCAAACAGAGACTGATATCAACCATATACCGTAGATCGAAGGAACAATGGTTCAGGACACAATTCTGCCCCGGAGCGATAGAAGAAGTGATCGAGGACTGAATTCTAGGGAACATATGAGCAAAAGTGGTTTTGAAAATTATGTCGATCCCTAGAGGAACCTCAGTTATCGGGCATTGTATCGGCAATCGGAAGGATCAATGATATTAGGTGGCCCAGACCAATACAAACCGATCCTTCCCAAGGAAACCCAAATTTGATGTGCAAGTATCATGGTACGCGTGGTCACATGACCGAGGATTGCAGGAAATTAAGAGAAGAGGTAGCCCGTCTATTCAATAAGGGACACCTTCGAGAGTTCCTCAACGATCGAGCTAAGAATCATTTCAGAGAAAGGGACTCCAACAAGAAAAATGAATTGGAGGAACCCCAACATGTCATTCATATGATCGTCGGTGGGGTCGACATTCCACAGGGACCCATATTCAAACGCACTAAGGTATCAATCACTAGGGAAAACCGAACCCGAGATTATGTGCCCGAAGGCACTTTATCATTCAATGATGAAGAAGAAGAAGGCATTTCTTAGCCCCACAACAATGCTCTGGTAATTTCTATCTTATTAAATAAAGTTCAAGTTAAGCGTGTTTTAGTGGATCCAGGTAGCTTAGCGAATATCATCCGATTGAGGGTCGTGGAGCAGCTCGGCCTAAAAAATTAAATTGTGCTCGCAGCTCGGGTATTAAACGGCTTCAATATGGCTAGTGAAACAACTAAAGGGGAGATTATTCTTCCGGTGAACGTGGTTGGAACCATTCAAGATACCAAGTTCCACGTAATCAAGGGCGACATGAGGTACAATGCCCTACTCAGAAGCCTTGGATCCACAATATAAGGGCAGTCCCTTCGACTCTCCACCAAATGATGAATTTCCCGACATCGGCCGGTGTAAAAACAGTATACTAGGAGCAACATGATACAAAGGAAATGTTTTCTCAACGAGGTAACGCCGATATCGACACTATCAATCTCAGAAAGGTCGAGCATCAAAAGTAAACAGGAAGTCAAATAGCAATCACAGCCACCAGCCTCGACCGAATTAGGGAAGCAGGAGATAGAAGAAGAAGAGGAGGATTTTCTGACTCCTCGAACTTTTATTATTCCCAAAGATTCTGATGCCACCAAATCACCGGTCGAAGAGATGGAACAGGTTATATTGATCGAGTACCTTCCCGAGTGAAAGGTATACTTGGGAACGGGATTAACCCCTGAACTCAGGAAAAAGCTTATTCAATTTCCTATTGATAATATATATTGTTTTTCTTGGTCCCATTTAGACATGGAAGGGATCGCACCGGAGATAACAACGCATTGGCTAAGCTTGGACCCTAGATTCAAACTGGTGAAGCAAAAGAGAAGACCCCAGTCCGAAGTAAAGCACGCATTCATAAAGGACGAGGTAACTAAACTTCTTAAAATAGGATCCATTCGGGAGGTGAAATATCCCGAATGGTTAGCCAATGTAGTTGTAGTCCCTAAAAAAGGGAACAAACTTAGAATGTGTGTAGATTATAAGAATTTAAACAAGGCGTTACCCAAATATTCTTTTCCACTGCCTAACATCGATCTCATGATCGATGCTATGGCCGGCCACTGGATCCTTACTTTTCTCGATGCCTACTCCGGGTACAATCAAATCCAAATGAACCCGAAGGACCGAGAAAAGACTTCATTTATCACAAGTATGGAACATATTGTTATAATGTAATGCCCTTCGGGCTAAAAAATACAGGAGCTACTTACGAACGCCTAGTAAATAAAATGTTCGAAGAACAAATAGGAAAATCAATGGAAGTTTATATTGATGACATGCTAGTTAAGTCCCTGCACGCAGAGGACCATTTGTCTCATTTGCAGGAAACGTTCAAGATTTTAAGGAAATATAACATGAAGCTCAACCCCGAGAAATGTGCTTTCGAGCTCGGTTCGGGCAAGTTCCTTGGCTTCATGGTCGATCCCCCGATAAAATCAAGTCCATCGAGACCTCACCATCATGGACAGTGTAAAAGTCGTGCAGAGGCTAACTTGACGGATAGCTGCCTTAGGCTGATTTATTTCGAGGTCATCGGATCGAACCACAGATTTTTCTCTCTGCTAAAAAAGAAGAACGATTTCGTCTAGACCCCGAAATTCCAACAGGCATTAAAAGAATTGAAGCGATACCAATCGAGTACACCACTGCTTCACACTCCAAAGGCAGATGAAAAACTTTACTTGTACTTGGCAGTATCGGAAATCACGGTAAGTGGTGTCCTAGTTCGAGAAAAGAAAGGTACGCAATTTCCCGTTTATTATGTAAGTCGAACCTTAGGAGAAGCAGAAACTAGATATGCACATTTGGAGAAATTGGCATTTGCACTGATAAATGCCTCTAGAAATTTAAGACCATACTTTCAATGTCACCCCATATGCGTATTAACCACTTACCCACTTTGTAATATTTTGCACAAACCCAAACTATAGGGCCAATTGGCCAAATGGGTCATCGAACTCAGTGGGTACGATATCGAATATCAACCCCGGACGGCCATCAAGTCTCAAATTTTAGCAGACTTCGTGGCCGATTTCACGCTAACCCTCATACCCGAAGTCGAAAAGGAACTCTTGTTAAAATAGGGTACATCATCGGGGGCATGGACCCTTTTCACAAACGGTGCTTCGAATGTGAAGGGGTCCGGGCTAGTCATCATTTTGAAGCCGCCCACGGGTAGCACTATTAGGCAATATATCAAAACTTCTAGGTTGACTAACAATAAGGCCGAGTACGAGGTCATGATTGTAGGTCTCAGGCTAGATAAAAGCTTAGGAGCAGAAGTTATTGAAGGCAAGTGTGACTCTTTACTGGTGGTGAACCAAGTAAACAAAACCTTCGAAGTTCAAGAGGATAGAATGCAAAGGTATTTGGACGAGCTACAGGTAACCTTGCACAATTTCAAGGAATGGACTTTACAGCATGTACCTCGAGAACAAAACAGTGAGGCCGATGCACTTGCAAGTTTAGGGTCATCGGTCGAGGAAGATGAGATCATCTCGGGGACTGTCGTTCAACTCTCGAGATCCGTGATTGCGGAAGGTCATGCCGAGATAAACTCTACAAGCTTAACCTGGGATCGGAGGAATAAATATATTGAATACTTGAAGAACGGAAAGCTCCCATCGGACCCTAAAGAGTCGAGGGCCCTACGAACCAGAGCTGCTCGATTCACATTGGCTGAAGATGAAACATTATACAGAAGGACATTTGATGGACCATTGGCAGTATGCTTAGGACCAGGAGACACCGATTATGTTCTACGAGAGGTCCATGAAGGCACTTGTAAGAACCACTCTGGCGTCGAATCACTGATTCACAAAATCATTAGAGCAGGATACTACTGGGATAGCATGGAAAAAGACACTAAGGAGTTTGTTCGAAAATGTGATAAATGTCAAAGGTTTGCACCGATGATCCATCAGCCCGGAGAACAACTTCATTCAGTCCTATCCCCATGGCCATTCATGAAATGGGGGATGGATATCGTCGGCCCTCTGCCATCGGCCCCAGGTAAAGACAAGTTCATTTTATTTATGACTGACTATTTCTCCAAATGGGTTGAAGCACAGGCATTCGAGAAAGTGAGAGAGAAAGAGGTTATAGACTTCATCTGGGATCACATCGTATGTCGATTTGGGATACCGGCCGAAATAGTGCGTGACAATGGAAAACAATTTCTTGGCAGCAAAGTGACGAAATTCCTCGAAGACCACAAAATAGAAAGGATATTATCAATGATGTATCACCCTAGTGGGAATGGACAGGCCGAATCGACGAACAAGACTATTATTCAAAACCTAAAGAAAAGGTTGAACGACGCTAAGGGGAAATGGAGAGAAATTCTACCTGAAGTCCTTTAGGCATATCGAACAACGTCAAAATACAGTACGGGGGAAACCCCGTTCTCCTTAGTATATGGCTCCAAAGCCTTGATTCCAGTCAAAGTCGGGGAACCCAGTGCTAGGTTTCGACATACAACAGAAGAGTCAAACCACGAGGCTATGAATACTAGCCTCGAATTATTGGATGAAAAATGAGAAGCCGCACTCGTTCAAATGGCTGCACAAAAGTAACAAATCGAAAGATACTACAATAGGAGAACCAACCTTCGCCACTTCAGAGTCGGGGACTTAGTCCTGAGGAAAGTCACCATCAACACTCAAGATCCTAATGAAGGGAAGCTTGGACCAAATTGGGAAGGACCCTACCAACTCCTTGACATCGTCGAAAAGGGATCTTATAAGCTCGGCATGATGGACGACGAACAACTGCCAAATAATTGGAACATATCGCTTCTCAAATGGTATTATTGCTAAGGTATGAATTTATTCCCTTTTTAATTTATATATTAGACACTAACTCACTGCATATGATCCATCGAAGACATCGAGACCTCAGGTTTTAAAGCACGCATTGCACTCTTTTTCCCTTAGATCGTTTTTATCCCAAGTGGGTTTTTCCGGTGAGGTTTTTAACGAGGTAACAATTATGTGCTACATGAGGACAATTCAACAGTATCCAAAGCTTCTTTACAATCAACCTCGAATACTGGGGGGCATCACCCTCGGATGTTACATTTTCGAGAAAAATACTTTGTGTCAAAGGGTCTCGATGGAGAAACTTTGTGATGGGCCAAACGGTCGAATGAACCATGTCCGTATAGATTAGTCGAACCCCGATGGCAAAACATGTACGCATGTATAAATTATACAAAGAAGCATTCTTTCTATATCAAACATCTTGTGTCTCAAAGAAACTTTTCTACTATACAAGATCCATACTTATGATTTTTTGAGAAATGGCTCAAAGGTCAAGTGCAAATATACCTCGTACACTCGGGGACTGTCTTCGACGATCGACATATTCGAGTAATTTAAACTCAAATTCATAAGACCTCAAAGAGGCACCCCTCGATCTATAGGCCAAGGGCATCACTCTCGGGGACTAACACTTCGAACAAATTCGATGTGTTATTGGGAAATAAGACCAAGAGGCATACCCAAAGGCTACGACCAAATTAAGGCGGCTCAGAGACATCCGAATTCCGCAATTAAAATAGGCCTTTGAATTCTTTGAAAAACTGGTTAAAAAAGGCTACCCTCGGTATGTAATCAAAAGGTCTTCGATAAAATCACCCCTCGAAAACCCTTAAGAGGTATCAAATTATCTTAACACAAACGTGCTAAGGCACAAAAATCAAAGGGGTTTCAATCGACATCGAACCCTCAAAAAACACAATGGGTAAAGAATACGTGTTAAGGCATAAAGAAATTGTTTTACTAAGTCTTTTAAGGCAAAAAGGGAAAATATAGCCATCTTTTAGAGGCCATATCAGCCCAATCTAAAGAGCCTAAGGGCCAATACACTTAGAGTTCAAGATTTTGTTCTCACTCGATTCAGACCTAAGGGTTCCACTATTCCGAGCTCAAATAAAATATAGCTCGAGGATTCATCATTATTTGATATAAAACCTTAAGGGGTCTGTTACTGTGAGTTCGAAACTTACTCGAACTCGGCTATTAAAATAGTACAATTATGGCTTCGATCAAGCCATCCGAAATTAAAATCTCGAACATATTGTTAAGCTCGGGGACTCGCCCTCCCTTAACTAAAAAACCTAAGGGTTTGTTCTACTCTGAGTTCGAGCTATTGCTCACTCGATTATAGAGGCTACAGTAACCCGATTACAACAAAGTTTTCATAAGGAAAAGGCAAAACACAATTTATCACAAATCATAAATCGGAGACGAAACAGAAAGAAAAGAAATCTTTCATATATGCAAAGTATTTATAAAGACCACACAGGGTCTTACACAAAAAACAAAAGGAGAAAAAATCCTAAGTGCCTAGTCTTCCTCGGGAGACGCATCTTTGGGAGCTTCAACTTCATCTCTACTCTTGGATCCACTCGCAGAGTCTTCTTCATCGGAAAGCAAAGCTCCTGCCTCGTCCTCCAAAACCTTTGCATTCTCGATATCAGCCGTGAGGTCGAAGCCACGAGCATGTACCTCCTCAAGAGTCTCTCTTCGAGACTGGCACCTAGCATGCTCAGCAACAGGGGATAATCTAACCTCAGCAGCATCAGAAATTTCCTTTACCCTAGTGTTAGCGGCTTCGGCGTCAGCTCGGTAGGAGGCCACGAGCGCCTCTAACTCAGATATGGCCCTTGCAAGTTCAACGGCCAACCGAGTCTCAAGCACTTCAACCTTCTGGGCTCGGTCCAAGTTCTCCTCTTTCACACTTTAGAGTTGATGCTCAATCGAAGACAGTTGGGCTCGAACCGCTTCTTTCTCCGAGGCGAGATGATCCATGTCCTCACGAAGCTGCTCAACCAATTCGGCCTTCGGCTGAACCTGTAGGATCAAAGTGTTAGTCGCCAATATCAATTTAATACATAACAAGCTCCCAAAACTTTACATTACCTATTCAATGAGCTCGGTCTGATCTTGATGAGCTTTTGTCAGCTCGGCTCGAATACTCATGATCTTCTCTTCTTTTTGTACATAGAGGAGTTTGAGTGCGTCTCTCTCCTCCATAAGCTTTTTGAGATCAACCTCACATCGAGCCAGCTGACCCCGGTATTTGGAGGACACTTCTCAATGGAGAGCCATAGCTTGTACAGAAAGAAAGGAAATTAAACTTAGAGAAATAGGAACAAATGCAAGCATGGTAACATCATCGACCGCAAGTAAAACTCACTTGGTTTAGAAGCCGCTGAGCCTCACAAAAAAAAAGAGTGATGCATCCAGGTCAAAAACATCATCGATCCCCGCAAAGCAGCTGAAAAATATGTCATCCCCTTCGAGGGCCGTCCCCACATCGGGTGTCCCCATGGACCGGTCATCGCGAAACTTCCCCTTAGAGAACGTGGGGTCGGGCGGGGAATCATCAATGTTAATTTTCCCAAGCGACTCACTTTGGGAATTCTCTTATCTTTGAAGGGCCTCAGAACTAGACCCTTCGAGCACACCCACCGGTTGCTCATCACGGCAGAAGGCATCATCAACACCCGATGACTCGGGGACTTTGCTCAGACCTTTCTCCGAGATCACCTCGGTCTGCGGCTGAACCTCCTCGATCGCCACCATCTCAGCAGTTCTCGAAACATCGATGCCCTCTCTCTTCCAAGCCACTAGCAGGCAGTCGACATCTTCTCCCTCCCCGTCTTCATCTCTTAGTGTTTGGACTACATCGACAGGCATAATGGCGAAATCAGTCTTCGACTTTCGAGCCCTGCTTTTCCTGGGCTTTAGGGTATCTGGTGACGAGGCCCTTCTCCTTTTCTTGTCTTTGGTCAGCTTCGGGACCACCTCTTCCCAGAGGGGAGGCGTCCCCATAACGACATTATCTCCAAGACTTGCATGAGAAGAAATCAAGTTAAAAATAAGTATTTCACAGAAAAGCATCAATACATGGACAGGGGAGCTTACCATGATTTTTGGCCTCCCATCGACCCTTGGACAAATCGCGCCACGAGCCCTCAACATACGAAGAGGTTGAAACCAGTTGTCGAACCTAGCCTGCAAGGTTTGGGACTGCACCAAGAAACCAGGGGAAAGCTGCACCATAAAGAAAAATATAGATGAGAAGAGGTAAAGGAAACATAACAAGTAATCAAACATTATCTGCGAAGTTCTACTTACGCTTCATGTTCCATTCTGCGGGGAATGACATCTTCTCGACGGGGATTAAGTTGGAGGTCCTGACTCGGACAAACCGGCACATCCATCCTTGGTCCTTGTCCTTGTCTATGCTCGAGAGCAACACCTTCATGGCCCGGCACTGAAGCCTTATCAGTCCACCCCGATAAAGACGGGGGCTGTATAGCCTAATGAGATGATCGAGGGTGAAATAAATCCCCTCGACCTTGCTCAAGAAGAATCTGATAAAAATGACAATGAACCAAAAAAAGGGGTAGATCTGGCCAGTATTTGCGACAGAAGTCGATTATGACAGGATCGACGGAACCCAGTGTGAAAGGGTAAGTATTCACACTTAAATACCCTTTCAGATGAGTGGTGATGTCCTTCTCGGGGCTAGGAATCACCGCCTCTTTATTCTCCCAGTGGCGGTATTTTTTCACCTGCTCGAGATCACCTTCGGATATCGAACAGATTTATCTAGACATGGGCTCGCATTGGCCAGGAACCGAAGAGGGTTTTTTGACCTTAAAGTCGGAATTAAGTTAACATGGCCCGGGAATGCACTCTTCGATACGTGGCTCCACCGTTATTTTGTCACCGGTCGGGCACGATGAGAAGGCATTTTCTTCTTGAGGAACGGTCTTTGATGTTTTTGCCATTGTTATATGAGGTCCAAGAAAGAAAAAGGAGGAATTTGTTTTTTAATAAGAGATTGACAAATGGAAACCGACAAAGTTGATGAACTTGAAGAGAATAGAAGAGCTTATAGGGGTGAATAGGTAATCGGGATCTGGTCCGAATCTCGGATTTCGACCAAGCAAGCCCTAGGTTGACTTTTGTTAATTTTTTAAAAAATGATCAAAATTGAACCTTTTTCATTCGTGGGTAGTTTCTAAAGCTTGTTTTGAATTGTTTGAATAGTATTTGACTAGATTCAGTTTGTTCGGAGGCTTGTTCTAAGGGAAAACACATGGTTGATTGTTGATTTAATTTTGGAAAGAGGTAAGTATCGTGGTTAACTTTGACTTGAGGGAGTTATGACTTTATTGGTCTATGTGCTACCGATTTATATGTGGGAATGATGTATATGCAAGGTGAGTGTATATGCACTGTCATGGGTTAAGAATGCGGGGTGGGCCATTAATTATGTATTTTAATTATATCATGTTGTATACGGTCAAAATCGGGCATACCTGATTTCGTTGGCAGGGGAGTTGCCTCGAGGGTAACCTCATAATAGATTGGGCTCGAGCTCGAAGATAGAACATCATGCCTGAAGATCAAAGCGTTCATTGAGATCGAGGCCAGCAATAATTGAGATCAAGCATGATCGACTTCCAGTAAGGCGTAATAACGGAATGTCGAGATATCAGTAACCGGTCGAAAGTCAGGGCGGAAATCCCAGAACATATCAAATCAAAGCAGTAATTAGCGCCAATCATGGGATCTACTTCCGTTATTAGAGTTGTACCTTATTTAGGATTCCTCTATTATATAAAGAGGCATCCCATTTACTTGTAAAAGGAATTATTATTCACTGATAAGAATATACATATACGCCGATTTCTTTGTTTTACTTACTATTCATCACTATTCATCATTGTTTGTTCCATCCTCTGTTGTTCTTATTAACTAACCTTGAGACTATCTCAAATCGAGGTCGAGGCATTGTTTGCAGACCGGTTTGTTTTATTTTATTGTCCAATTTATCTATTTAATTCGTTGTTTATCAATTGGTGCTGGTTTAAATCACATATCCTTAAAATCACAATATAAGTTTAATTGTTACTCAATTTTTAGGGTAAACACATGTCTTCTTTTGCTCCATGTTAGTATTCATGTCATTCCTTCATTGTTACTTGTCTTATAAATACATGTCTTCATTGCAACACCATTTGCTACATGTTCCATGCATCCATGTTATTACTTATTGTCCGTTCTACTTGTTCTATTACTTTAATTGTCTATTTGCCTTCACTTGCTTCTATTTTACTTCAGTTTGTTATATTGGTTTGCCTTAAGTATTTACTTGTTTGGGTTTCTTTTTTCCTACGTTGTGAGCTATGTCATAGTTATTTGTAGTATTACTATATATATGGGATCGGGTTGCACGCCGCAATGGATATTGATATCATGTTTGGGATCTGGTTTCACACCGCAACGATATTGATATGATAATGGGATCGGGTTGCATGCCACAACGGATATTGATATTGTATATGGGATCGGGTTGCGTGCCACAACGGTATTGGTATATATGAATATGTGGACCAGGTTGCGCACCACAACAGAGAAGATATATTATGATTGTTCTTGACTTGGTTCTATATATGTGTTGTGTTGTGAACTTGAGCATAGGAATATCCTGGGGCCCTCTGTTATGTATTTCATGTTCCGCTTTACACGTTAATCATTGTTTCTCTATTTTTCTATTGTGTTTACTTATACTCGTACAGGTTTATAGTGAGTGCCTTGTTATAACCTCGTCACTACTTCGTCGAGGTTAGGATCGTCAATTACGGAGTATATGGGATCGGTTGTACTCATACTATACTTCTGCACTTCTTGTGCAGATTACGGTGTTGGTCCCAACGACGTTTAATGGAGGCTCGCTCGGACTGTCATTAGCTGGAGACTTGAGGTAGAGCTGCACGACGTTCGCAAATCCTAAAGTCCCCTTCTTATCTTTTATACTGATTATTTTATTCGGATATTTGTATTTTATTTAGGACCTTATTTGCAGCACTTTTAGCAGCTCATGTACTTGTGACACTAGTTTCTAGGTGGAGACTAGACTATGTTTGTTTTACATTATTATGTTATGAGTATTTCAGACTTATATTCTTAATCATTTACTTTTAAATTGTTAAAATTGACTAAGTTATTAACTAGAGTTGGCTTGCCTAGTAAGCAGATGTTAGGCTCCATCATGTCTCCATGGTTGGGATTTCGGGTTATGATAGTTTGGCTAGGTTTGGGGCAATTTGAGGTTCAAGACTAGCTTGGAGAAGGTATAATTTGGGGTTCAAGACTATCTTGGAGAAGGTAAGTGTCATGTTCAACCTCGACTTGAGGAAATATTTTCTAAAATGGAACTATATGCTACATGCTATGTGTTTGGATGTGACGTACATGTGAGGTGACGAGCGTATATGCGGGAACTAAGGTTATACCATATTTGGGGTAGAGTTTAGGCTTATTTATGCCTCGATATGATATATGTTTTACTTGTGATATGCTTTAAATTATTTGTATGACTGCTTGAGCTTTCTTATTCATGTTAGAGATCATGTCTAGATTTTTTATCATTTGGGCATAATGGGCTATTCTTGAGATTGTTGACATACTTGATTTAGCTTTAGTCATACTTTATATCATGAACATACATCTGCATCATTATTTATTATGGCCTTATGTTTCTTATTGGTTATATCTTAAGCATATGCATCCATCTTTGGAGATGAGGATCTTGATATGAATTGATATGGTTATGACACGAGGTTTATGCCATATTGTTATTATTGTGGCACAAGGTTTATATTGTATGGTTGGCATGAGGTTTATGTCATAAAGTTATTGTTATGACACGAGGTTTCTGCCGCACAGCGTAGTATATGGATCCATCCCCCTATAGTCACCCTCCCATATTTTTATCTTGGTGGTGTACATGTAGAGTTTGTGAGACGCTGACAAGTGTCAGGTTATGATGGAATTGGTTCATGAGGTTGGCATAAAAATGAAAGCTTTAATTACTTAAGTGGATCCTTTACATGATATCATACATTCTATATGCTTTCTATGCATATCTTAAAAATATGCTACTTGATGCCTCTTTATATGACATCGACATATGCACAGGACTTGTTAATGGATTGTTGGATACTTGGAGGGTGTCAAATTGATGTATATGTTGAGTTCTTATTATGCATAAATATTTTAGACTCATGTACGAGCATTTGTACAAATTCTATTTGAGAATTGATATGAAATTGGGTTCTTGTCATCCATAGGTACTCTACATTCATGTAGATGTATTTGATATAAAGCTACTTGGTGAAAGTCTTCTTTATATGTGGATTAGGTGCATTTGTATATGCTTTGATCTAGTTATTTAGAAAAGCATGATTATTACCTCCTCCTTTGATTGTGCACTTTATTAATGGTATGCATTTTTCCTTGGCTGCCTCTTGGCTATTTCTTTAATATTGTATATGTTTATTAGCTGCACAATTTATATAAAGTAAGTATTTTTTTACTAAACCTCGCTACTACATTGTAGAAGTTAGTCTTGATACTTACTGAGTACTTGGAGTCTGTTGTACTCATACTATACTTCTACGTCTTGCGTGCAGATCTGGGAGCTGAGCTGTTGTGGAAGCTTAAGACTAGAATTAAAGATATACCAGCGTTCCAGTTGCAAGCTACCATTTTTGTCATGGTAGTTAGGACTTGTATTTCTATTTATGTATATTCCAAATAGATGATGTATTTTCTTCACATCAACGGTGTATTACTTAATCTTAGTAGCTCATGACTCGTATTAACAGTTCTTGGGATAGTTTGTATTAATCTTCATGCTATTATTGTATTAGGTGTTTGAGGATCTTTAGTTTGATCTGTGTTTATGTTGGTTGGCTTACCTTGCGGGTTGGGTTATTTATCATCATGGTCCAGTGAGATTTGGGTTGTGACATCCTCTCTGTGGCTGACAGGATTAGTCGACAACTAGTGCATCACAAAAATTATAGACTTCCAAAGCTTCATTACCGATATAAGATTGGGGATGTTGAACATGAAAGGATGTCAATGGTCATGGTGCAATAAAAGAGAGCCGGCTGATAGAATCTATAGTAATATTGATTGGGCATTTGGTAAAGCTTCATGGTTTATGCTTTATAATAGTAAAAAGGCTTACTTTGAAAATCATGAAGTGTCAGACCATTCCCCTATCATTGTCAGCACTGGAATTGCGAGAAATCATTTGCCAAGGTCTTATATATATTATATACTGTCCTATTGCAACAAGAGTCTTTTAAGGAGGCAGTTCAAATATTGTGGAGGTGACATGTTCCAGGCTATGTTATTTTTTGAGTATGGAGAAAGTTGTAGATGTTAGAGGACAAGACAAAACATTTAAACAAAGAACTATCTGCATTGGAAAAAAGATCAACCTACTAAGGAAAAGACTAAGGGTTATACAGGAGACCATGGACGGTGATCCATTCAACAATCAACTGATCCTACAAGAAAGAAAAGTGTTAGTGCAGATTGAAAAATGTGAAGGAGTGCATGAACAAGTAGTAACGCAGAAGTATATAGCCATATGGATAGCAGTTGCAGACTCAAATACGAAGTTTTTCCAAGCATATTTGAAGGCTAGACAAGCTAAAAACAAGATTTCTTCTATATGCAATGGACATGGCGTCACGACCCAGAATCCTACCTTAAGGATTGTGATGGAACCTAGTCCCTAATATTAGGTAAGCCTAAAACATGCTGAATTATTAACAGAATTAAATCATTTTATCATTAAACATAAACCAGTAATGACATACATAGCCAAAATCGATCAATAGTTATACACTTCCTAAAATCGGTAGTACAAAGTCATAAGCACTACTGAGTACACTAAATCTCTTAATACAATATTTTTCTGGAATGAACATAAATAGTTGAAATTAAAGATAATAGAAGGTGACTCCGATGCTTGCGAACGTCAAACAGGTATACCTTGAAGTCTCTGCAGCACAACACAACAGCTAACTAACATGCGGCATGCTCCGAGGTACCTGAATCTGCACAAAATATGCAGGAAGTGTAGTATGAGTACATCATAGAAGTACCCAGTAAGTATCAAGACTAACCTCGGTGGAGTAGTGATGAGGTTTAATTCAAGACACCTACTAGTCAAATAACCAGTGAAGAATATCAATATAGAGCTAACCGAGGAATGAATATCAATACAAAGCTAAACATGGAAATAATAACAATTTAAAGATAGCAGTAAAAGTAAAAACAACAAATGACAACAAGGAGTAACCAGGTGATAACGCAACAAAATACTCAGAACACAGTTAAAGTAGTAGTGAAACCAATTAAGGGAAACAAATGACAACCAAATAATCAGGCTGTCCTAACACCAGGTTTATAAAATGAATCACCCTGAGGTACCACACCTCATAATCACAGATCACGAGTCCCAAATCATGAATTATATACACATGGCACCTCGTGCCCACATTATCAGTCACAACCGCATGGACAACTCACATGTTGCACGGACACCTCACGTGCCAATATCACAATAGCCCGGCATGGTTACAGTCTCACTATCAAAATTCACCCGAGGTGGTCAGATGCCAATATCACAATCTGCCCGACATGATCACAAGCTAACATTCCAACCATATCGCAGAGGAAACATATGTACAAGAATACATGTGCATGATCAAAGAATATCAAGTTTTATACGCCTGAATTGTTATAAATGACATGTTAGGGTGTATGCATGTGCAAGTGTACTATCACAGTCCAAGTCAATAAGTAATATCAGAGACATCTAATAACACATTGGAAACAACACAAGTCACGTAATATACATGACACACACAAGGAACATCACATCATGTTGTGAATATCATCAATCGTATGCCCCCACGACATCACATATCATCCCTGACATAGCCCTCCTTGTGTCACGCCCCAAACCTGGGGAGGGGTGGCTGGCACCCGGTGCCATACTCTGTAACTGTGAACTCTAGAGGGGTAACCCTCAACTTAGGCCAACGAGTCCTACCTGTAAACTGACAATACCAATTGAGGTCGATAAGGCCATATTCTGAATCTTCTAAAAATAACTTCTCTCTTATTTGAGGGGTGAACATACCTAAAAGCTCATATACATAACTGTGCAGGCCGACGAGGCCTTCATGAATGTATCCAACCAGCAATACCAAATGGACCATATACACAGGGTCTGGTAAGGCCATAATACTGCTATACAAAATACACAGGACTCGTCTACAAGCCTCTAGAGATAACTGAACTGTATTATGGTCGGGATAGGGCCTCGACCTATCCATCAAACCTGTATATATAAAATCAACTCCAAGGTCTAGACCTAGTAACTCTGAAATGTTTGACTCTATCTACTAGGAAGGGCTATCCAGCTATCTATAAGGACCTGCAAGCATGAAATGCAACGTCCCCAGCAAAAGGGACGTCAATACAAAATACTTTACCGATTATGTAAGGCAATAGAATAACTGAAAGCTGAAACTACACCAATAATATAATAAATGAAAGTAACTGGGAGTCAAAGATAATCTAAAAATATGCTTACCTATTGATATTGATTCAACTCTCTCAATATAGTAAGTAGAATAGTTGTCCGACCCTATAAGGCTCGATATGTGTAACTGCTCTGCCGTAGTAGGGTCGCTCATAGGTGCTCGACCATACCACGCTCTGTATCTCAGTCATTCTGGGCTTGCTCATAGGCGCTCGACCACAGTAGGATCAGTATATAACGTACCATCTGATCAGAGGTGGCCCAATAGGGGCCTGCCCACCGATTATAGCTCGATTGTGGTGAAAATACTATAATACTGAATATATATAGACTCTCTGCTCTCTTGGGTGAAAGAAGACAAAACTAAACTGAATAAGAAGTCCCAGTAAAGGAGAATGTTGTAACTTATGAGACTAGAAAAATGTACGTAAATTCAGGAATATGAACTTCTCTTTATGTCTCGTTATCAAACACATGTAGTTATTCGATCATGCCATAATGAATAAAAGGTTTAGCCTTAACATTCCTCGCAAAAACGCAAATATCTCTTTACTCTGATGTCGTATCGATGAATAATTTAATGAGTTAGAAACTAGACTCATGGATCTTTAATTTGGCATATTTATCATCTAGTTTTTCCAAGTATATTGGGAGAAAAGTGCAGCTACATTTGACCTAACGTTTAACACATTTATGAATGTAACTTGTGATGAGCTTTGCCAACTTTTGTTCCACAACTCGCTTGACTTCAAACATAACACACAACTATCATATGGCTAAAATAACTTATAACATTATGAACATTAGTCTCACCCCATAAGTATATATTATAACATTCACAACTTGTCGACTTTCGACGAAACTTATATTTTTCAATTCGTTTAGCTTCTAAGCCTTCCATCCATCTTGGTACTTGTTATTACTGATCTTAAATATTTGTAACCTTTACAGTAACATGATTAACTTACTTTAGGTAGTTTCAAAGATGAACTCATTTTTAAGCTTACATCAATTAACTTACGACGTACTCTCACGTACGAAAACATAGGGTGTAACATCATTCCCCCCCCCCCGGCACATTCATCCTCGAATGTTGACTGATGCACTTATCAGTCTCATAACTTATAGCTCTTATGAATACCTTAATATTGTCCTTTCAATCTAGGCAACTATTCTGTGAATAAATCCAAATGCCAGGGCATTCCCCCTTTAGGCATCTTTATCACACCATGCCCTGTGGTCGGAATTCATCCAATCTCGTAACTGTTGCTACCTTCTGTCATGCAGTATGTACGACTATGTCCTTGTATGTGTGCCTATGCAACTTTTCTCTCCCTTTTTCTAAAGCTTTTAGCCAATCCCTAGGCCTCACTTTGTGAACATATACAATACTATGACAAGCTGTTCGTTTGGGCATCTGTAGGTGTACTAAAGTTGTTCGCTCGGTACTTTGTCGAACTTACGACTACTATTGTTATATTTATTTTTATAGACTCGGTTATCTATACTTATGGCTTTACTACATCTAGGTAGGTCGTACTATACAATAACACTTACTTCAGTTTTATTATTACCAAGGTCTGCTACCCAACTCCAGGTTACTCTCTCGCTGCTTATCCTATATGTATAAATCTTAATCCTTTAATGCTTCCTCATTACTATTCATCTTAAGAATGACAGCCTAATCATAGTACTTTGGAACTTTTATCCATCTATTGTTAATTCACCTTAATGTTGATCTATAATCTACCACTGATAACTTGAAACCTCTTACGTAACACATTGTCAAGAGGGATCACGTCTCATCGGTGAACATCTGAAGTGATTAGCCTGATCCACCTAGGGGCGATACTATACTTCAATAACCATATTTCATAGCATCCCAACATGATTCATATAATGGGGGTATTCTAATCCTGTGTAATTCATGAAATCCCTTTTCTTTAAATCATTACTCAATCAAAGGCCTAAATGTCATTCTCTTATCATTTATCACAGTTACACTCTCATTCTACTATCAGGGCAGCATTCCATCTTTTCTAAATGCCCCTAGTCTTAAACACCTCTGAGTTTATTCAAGCTATACTTAGCTTTTTATAACTTAAGAAAACCATCAACTCCCTTCTTTTTATGGGTTTAATCCCGAGGACTTACCTATTCTCGTTACCTTCTCACTCACCTTTTCTTATCCTTACTCCTGTCTACCTAAAACCTTGTCGCTCAACCATACTATAGCTTGTGACCTACAGATATCTATTTATACTACTTGCAACCTTCCTTTAACTTGCTAGCACCATAGATTTCCTTTCGTTCCTTCTTGGAACCTCAAGTGAGACATTACGTTGTCTCTAACTCTTCTTTATTCTCTTAACTAGACCTCTCGGTACCTGTAAACCATAGGCTGGAAGATATGCTACTGATGACACCACTATCATTTTTGGATACTAAATCACGGCAGTTCTAGCCCTCCATCTGAAGTCTGGACTATTCACAACCTTTTGCACTTGAGTATCTTGTACTTTTCTTTACCTTTAAATCTTTAATTGTATCTTCTGTCGCTTTCATAACCTCCCTTCCATATAGGTGGAATTCGCATCCACACCTTAAAGCTCTATTATAATACTTGCACCTCTGATGCATATACAATCCAGTGGGAGCTTCCTACTGACTTCTTATGAGGCTGGTACTCTTCTAACTGGATTTAGTGTATAGCCATTATGGAATATGGCCATTGTACTATCTCTCTCGTACCTTTAATATTAAGAGTGATTTTGCAATGTTCTGAATCACGATTTATACAATTATCTAGGTCTAATAATCAGGCTCCTAATTCACTTAGCTGATGTCACTCTTTAGTTTCCTCTCCCTCTCAACCTTTAAGTAGGCGTAAGCTATCGTCCGATATGCGGCTCAGGGTTTTAGTTATTAATTTAGATTTTTGTGGACGCTATGGAACATCCATGATATAACCTTCTAACAATTCGTGCCTTTGTTTGTGACATGGACTTAATTCTTTCTTTTAACTTATACCGGACTCTCCTATAGTTGTATGAATGTCAACATATATACTGCATGGATAACATTCCGAAATCTTAAGTGCATTCATAACGTAACTAATTCTGGGTCATTGATCGAATAATTGCTTTCGTGCCTTCTCAACTTTAATTAAAAGTAAGCAATTACTTTTCCCAGTCGTTCTGCAAGTTATTGCATAAACACTTAGCTTATCTTAGTGCCCACATATATTGGAATTTCATGCAACTCCTATGCTCTCGAATGTTAATTTTGATTTTACATCCCGTTCATTGGTCACGATAGGTGCCACTTTATTATGGAGTGCATACAATGTTGTAGTGAGACCGTTGTTCCAAGATCATTTCTTCTTCATGTCACTATGCTTAGGTTGAAGCCTTCTTCCTTATTTCCTCAGCTTGTCTTTCGTTGTAGTAATTAGGGAAGACCCTCTAACTCTTGTAAAGTTGTGTGCTTTTTACATCGTATACCCGACGGAATTTTTTATGTTCTTACTCGCCTATAATTATCCTTAGTTACTTACCTCTACGCCCTTGTGCTCGTAGGGTTGCTTCTAATTGAAATTTTGATTGTCTCCCAGTGACACTCATTTTTTTTATTTTTGTAAAATTTATACGGTACCTTTAACTACCCCAACTCCTATCTGAATATTTCTCAAGGATTACGATGTCATATTTGCGAGACTGAATTCCCTATGTTGTGGTTCACTACGTGTATCTTGCACGATCTGCTGATTTATCTGTATCGTTTTGTCTAGCCATAACTAGACTCTTCCTGAATCAACTACTAACTACTCGTTGATCCATTCTCATATCTATATTCTGCATAATCTCTGGTGGGTTATTTCCTTTATCTTAACTTACCTCTTGCACTAGCTCTTTATGTATCAAATGTCCATTCACACTTATTTATCGCTAACATCCTGGCCGGGAACCCTTACTGCCTCTCCCCTGAATCCTGCTTGCATAATGTTCTGGAGTCGTAACATATCTATAGGATTTGAATATGTGCAATCTCATCCCTTTCGCATTTTTATCGCATTCCTCCTTTACCATTACATAGTTACCTGAACTACTTAACTCTGACTTGAGTACTAGAATTTAATGCTCTAAAGTTTTACATGCAGAAGTTTTACCTTTTCATCTTCCGAATCTTTCCAAATTTTCAATGATCCTTACTCGCCTTGCAGTAACCTTCTTTACCAGGGATAACTAAATTTCTTACGCATGAGAGTGACACCTAGTGTAACTGGCATACTTAGTCCCTTAAGCTTTACTTTGCTCACAACGCTTGCTAAAGGAACACGTCTTTCATTCTATTATTGTCGGAACATGGTCTCTGAAATTTCTACGATGTCGACTATTAGTGAATCCTTCGGTCCCTAATTTTTTCTTGTTTACTAGCCCATACTGATTTTTATTACTATAGGGGTCTAACTTAGCCTTCTAGTAAACACGTTCCAGTCACCAACTCATTTCTCGAAGTGAGGATATAACTTTATGGCTTATACTTTTTTATAGTCTCAAGGTCTGGCTCCTTTTTTCTTTTCCTTCACTTGACTATAGACTCTGCCATCTTGTCATATTTTGACTTACCGTTATCACCCATTTATCACATCTTACTCATAATGCTTCATTTACTCTATTGTTATTCTCCTGCTAACATCTCTGTCTATTACCTTATTTTAAAAACTTCAACAAAATATTCTTTTGCTTTTTGCTCCCCTTGCACCATCTCACTGGCTCTTCGGGTCGCCTAACATTCTCTCTTTACTAGGGATAGGAGTCATACTAAGGTAAATATTCATCCCTTCTAGGATTCCAGTGCCCATCTTCTAAAATTTTTGAACATTCTAGTATTCATATCTGACTGTATTATTCTAGAGTGCACCACCTGGGTGTCTTACAAGAAGGACTATTACCACGTTTTCAATATCCTTCGGAAATGTTAGCTAACGCTAACAATCCACCCACCATTTGGGGTAACTCTAACCCCAATTGGATCCTGATATCCCATCCTTCTCTTAAACTATATATGTTAGCTCCCATATGGCATAATTGAGATGGGTGTGGCCAATTGTACATATCTCTATTACTGTTGAAAGTAAACTCAGAATACTTGTATTTCTCTGCCTAAATTGTAAATACTGATAATATTCATTAACTGGGTACCTCGTACCCTCCTTCACCTTGCTTCTGTTACATGTTGAAACTTATACTTTTACCTTATGATACTCCCATGGCCTGCTATTCACATGGTGTGTTTGATATTCCCATTTTAGGGTCTTAAGCTAGAAATTTGCACATATGGTATGCACGATCTGATGAGGCCTCAAATAGGGCCACGTCGTCAAGAACTCTCTCTCTCTCTCTCTCTCTATTAGTGCCCTTACCTGTTGTTGTATTAGCCCTCTGGCTAGATGTAATCTTTCTAATTTCAAATATCTCTGTATCATTAGCAATCATAAGTTCTGGCTCAAACTATTATGACTCAGCTCTATAGCACGATTTAGATTTGAAAAAGGGTAACAGACTCCTAAATGCCTGTAGCTTCATGTTTATATAATGTGGTGCACAACACATCTATAAACAAGGCTTTACTAGACACGACTTATAGACTCCCTAGGATAGAATTGCGTTAATACAAAGTTTATCATGCCCCAAACCTGGTGAGGCGTGGCCGGCACCCGGTGTCATACTCGGCCCGAGCATACCACTCTGTAACTGTGAACTCTGGAGGGGAAATCCTCAACTTAGGCCGATGAGGCCATATTCTGAATCATCTAAAAATAACTTCTCTCTTATATGAGGGGTAAGCATACCTAAAAGCTCATATACATAACTGTGCAGGCCGACGAGGCCGCCATGAATGTCTCTAACCAACAATACCAAATTGACCATATACATAGGGCTTGCAAGGCCATAATACTTCTATATAAAATATATAGACTCGTATATAAGCCCTTAGAGAGAACTTAATTGTATTATGGTCGGGACAGGGCCTCGACCTACCCATCAAACTTGTATATATAAAATAGACTCCAAGGTCTAGACCTGGTAACTCCGAGGAAGTGGAGCTTACCAACCAAGATGATCTTTGACTCTTTCTACTGGGAAGGTCTATCCAGTTGTCTATCAGGACCGGCAGGCATGAAATGCAACGTCCCTAGCAAAAGGGACATCAGTACAAAATAATGTACCGAGTATGTAAGACAACAAAATAACTGAAAGCTAAAACTGAAACGATAATATAATAGCTGAAAGTAACTGGGAGTCAGAGATAATCTGAAGATATGCTTACCTGCTGATACTGACTCCACTCTCTCATTGTCTCGCCGCGTGCGCAAAAATAAAGTAAATGCCCTCCTTGTCTTACCACACGCGCATCAATAATTATCCCACCTTGTCTCGCCACATGCACAAACCCAACATTTGTAAATTGCCCACTTTGTCTCGTCGTATGTGCAATATAAATAATAACAATAGCACGACTGAAACCTCATGCAAACACCCCGACAATCCTATCAATAAGCCCACATGTGCAAAAAATACACCAATATAACATAAGAACTCACACCACACGTGCACATATGCCACAACATTTCCATAACAACAATACTAATACCACAACAATACATATCCCACGACTCAACAACAATGAGTACAAAACAACAACAATAACACAAGAGCACGGAAAGTAAATCAACACAAGAATTACAATAACACAATGAAATAGAAGAATAAACTCAAAAATGAAAGAGGTAACATATAATGACAACTTAAATTTAAATCATACAAGAGTAAACTCGACAATAAAAGATAGAATATATAATAACAACTTTAATTGAATGCATATAAGCCTACGGTTCTAAACAGATCAATTTCCATATATAAGACCATGTACACACTCGTCACCTCGTGTACACGTCTTCCATGTAATTCAAATAGTGCAATTATGCCAAACCCTACGGGGTAGTTTCCCCCCACACAAAGTTAGGCAAGATACTTACCTCAAAAGCCCTCAATCAATAATCTAATAATGCTTTTCCTCTAAATTTGCCTCCGCTCGGCTCAAATCTAACCAAATAGACTTAATAACATAAAATAATGCAAGAGAAACCAATTCCAATAAATAAAGTTAAGATCTTTACACAAATCCCCAAAAGTCAAATCCGGGCTTGCCCGGTCAAAATTCGAGTCCAAGGGTAGATCTTGACTACCCATAACCCCACGAGTCCATATATGTATTTGGTTTTCAAATCCGAGTCCAATTCGACTCTCAAATATCAAATTAACATTTTTCAAACATAGAAAAAATCCCCAAAATTTCCCTTCAAATCTCATGATTTAGATGTTAAATCTCATATATAATCATGTAATATATTTGAAAATCGGTCAAAATTACTTACCCAATGGTTTTATGTGAAAATTCTTCCTCAAAATCGCCTCCTACCGAGTCTAGGGTTCCAAAATATGATACAATGAAGCAAAGCCCCATTTCCAGCCATTTTGTTCAGGTGCAGAAGTCGCAAATGCGACTCGGGGTTGGCAAATGCAAACCCCGAAAATGCAAAGAATGATCGCAAAGGTGATACCCATCTCAATCCTTCAAATGTAGCAAAAGCAACAATATGTTCGCAAATGCGAACAAAGAACACTTGGCAAAAGCGACCTAATGATCGCAAATGCGAAATTCCCCAGCCTAGAGCACCATCGCAAATGCGACTCTGGCTTCGCATTTGCGAAGCCAGCCCACACTGATAGAACTTGCAAAAGCGGTTCCAACCTCGCAAATGCGAGGTCCGCAAATACAAACAGGATCTCGCGTTTGCGAGATCTGAAGCACCAGCAAAATACCAACAAAATTCTGAACTCTCTCAACTCTTTGAAACTCATCCAAAACTCACTCGAGCCCTCAGGGCTCCTCACCAAATATCCACACAAGTCTAAAAATATCATAAGACCTCGCTCGTGCAATAAGAATTCCAAGATAACATCCGGAACCACGAATCGAACACCAAAACACAAGAAAATCACAATGAACTTCAAGAACTCGGAACGATACCAAATTTTGCAGACAAGTCACAAATGACAAAAAGGACTTATTCCAAGTCCCCAAAAAAATCTGAACCCGAGAGCCAATGAATCAAATCATGGTCAAACCTATGGAATTTCTAAACCTTCAAATTGCCAATTTTCGAAAAACAAGTCAAATCAACCTAGACGCCTCTGAATTTAATTTTGGGCATACGCCCAAGTTCAAAATCACAATACAAACCTATCGGAGCCATCGAAACACTGTTACGATATCGTTTTCACAAAAGTTAAACCTTGGTCAATATTTCCAACTTAAGCTTCCAGAATGAGAATTATTCATCCAAATCAATCATGAATCACTCGAAAACTGAAACCGTCCATGCATGCAAGTCATAACATGCAATAGGAAACCATTCACGACCTTGAACCACTCAATGGAGCGCTAAAGCTCAAAATGACCAGTTGGGTCGGTATATTCTCCCCATTTTAAACAAACGTTCATCCTTGAACGTGCCAAGAGTCATTCCGAAGCCATCAAATCACTGTATAACTCACCATACACATACACACAGGTGATCCCACGTCACCCCAATCCACATAAGCCAGACAACAACATCCCAACCAAAGATTATTCCTCCTACCCATACTGATAAGCCTTAGAACCAAATCCCAACATCACCAAAGACTAGATTCTTTACATAAATAGACTGTATCAACCTAAACCCGCGGCAAAAACTCATGCTCACACCCACAAGGTATAACCACACAACGTAACACATCACCCATATGCCCATAGAAACAACTCTTACCACAATAACTGCCCATTAACAAACCCGGTACCGATAAATAGCCTCATAACGACTAGAGCCTTGTACCAAACCTTCACAACACTACTAATGATGTAAGAACATGTGAAACTCATAACTACTTACCCAACTAAACGCCACACCAAATGCCACCTAGGCACATACATCGCAATCCAAACCCAACAACCATAACTCAAATATGACTGAATATGAAAATAGTTACACATGAGAGAATTATCAAACAAGTCCAACAAGTACAACTCTCCATCGATACCATACTACGAATCCATTCCACAAGGAAGATGACAAGACACATGCAACAACCACAACTAATCTTACCCTAACATAACCCCATTGTGGCACATAGCCCGGTCCAAACACACCTATCCACAAAGAACACAAGGTTCCTATCCTCCACTCGGAATCACAAGTAAGATAAACATCTCGACAACTAAAACATTGTACTAACTCAATCTCGTAGAACCAAAACCACAACATGTAACAGACTTCCCATACTTATAGAGCACCCAAATCATAAGTCGTGGCCAAACCACCCAAAAATCACATCAAAACCTACCATATAAGTATTAGAAAGTCTACCCTAATCTCATAAACCTCAATAGGGACCAAACCAGAATGACAGACACAGACTATCATAATTGAATCCCCTAGCTGGTGCAGACACCCAAATAGAGTATAAGAACCATGAAACACAACCATATATGAAGCACGATAGGAGGACTCATACCAATAAATAGGACCGGATCAATATAAAATTGATGCATCTCTATAACAAATCGAAACCATACCTGCAGCGACATCATCTAGTGTAGCGGCCTCATCCCTACCAGGAAAAGCATAACAATGGGCCAGGCCTCCCCCTCTAGGATACCCTCTACCTTGCCTGTCCACAATCTCTAGCTGACTGTGTAGGTGTAGCGGCAACTAGAGCGTAACCCATAGCCTAAGCACCCCGCTAAGGCACAATCGTCCGGAGTCTGGAACAATCTCTCACCATATGCCTGGTATCCCCACACTCAAAGCAACCTCTTTGCTGACGTGGCTGTGGAAACTGTCCGGAACGAGTACTCTGGGACCTGTGGATAATTGGAGCAGCATGTGAAACTAGAAGTGCAGACTGAATATACTAACCAACAAAAACTCTAACATGGCGCGCTCTGCCCCCAAAATAGGGATTAGTAGATCCTCCTAGTCCACAAGGCTTCTTAGCCTCCCTATCCTCCCTTTCTATACCGCGGATGCGCTCCATCCTCCTAGCGATCTCCATAACCTGCTAAAATAAAGTATCGGTCTCCAATTCCCATGCCATACTGAATCTAAGACCATAATTGAGCACCTCGATAAATCTACGGACTCGCTCTCTGACTGTAAAAACCAAAGCAGGTGCATAATGGGACAATTCACTGAACCTGATGGCATACTCTGACGCCATCATAGTGCCTTGACGCAGTTGCTCAAACTCGGTATGCCATGCATCCCGAAGGGCTCTATGGAACAAACTCTCTTAGGAACATATCTGAAAACGGAATCCAAATCAGGGAAACTGTCTCATCCGGACTGTCTAACTCATAGGCGACTCCTCGAAGCTAGAAAGTAGTGAAGGAAACGTAGTAAAGGCTACTCCGCTCACCTCCACAATGCCCATGGTACAGAGAATATGGTGGCACTTGTCTAGAAAACCCTACGCATCCTCCGTAATTGCGCCACTGAAAATAATAGGGTCATACTTCTTGAACCTCTCAATCCTCTTTTGCTCCTCATACTCAGAAAATAATAGGGATCAATCTCGCCTGAGCTAAAGTGCCGAATACTCAGAAAATGTGCCAAAGTCTTCTGAAGTCCTGGGGTAGCAGCAGGCGCCTCCGATGCCTCTCCACAACCAGATCTACTGATGGCTCCTCAGCTGCTACTATGGCAGGTGCTCTAGTTGTAGCACGTGCTCCTCATCGGCCTCTTCCCTTGCCACCGGTTATGGGGGCAACATTATCAGTAACTGTAGCTCGTGTCCTCACCATTTGTGAGAGAATAGAATTGTAAAGGCTCAAACTCCAAAATTCATAAATCCGCATGATAGGAATGAAGGAAGTGAATTTTCCTAATAGTCTCGTAGCCTCTCGATGATAAGTACAGACATCTCCGTACCGACCCGCAAGACTCTACTAAACCCGCTTATGACTCGTAGCACCTATGAACCTAGAGGTCTGATACCAACTTGTCATGACCCAATTTTCCCTCTGTTTGGTATCGTGATGGCACCTAGTCCCTATGACTAAGTAAGCCTAAGACATGTAGAGTTATTAACATAATTAAATCATTTAATCATTAAACATAAATCAGTAATGACCTACATAGCCAAAATCGATCAATAGTTATACACTTCCCAAAATCGGTAGTACAGAGTCATAAGCTATACTGAGTACACTAAATTTCTAAATAACATATTGTTTTGGAATAAAAATAATAGTGGAAATGAAAGACAGCAGAATGTGACTCTGAGTCCTACGAACATCAAACAGGTATACCTTGAAGTCTCCATAGTACAACACAATAGTTAAATAATGTCCGGCACACTCCGAGGTTCCCTGATCTGTACAAAATGTGTAGCAAGTGTATCATGAGTGCATCACAGTTGTACCCAGTAAGTATCAAGACTAACCTCGATGGAGTAATGACGAGGTTTAATTCAAGACACCTACTAGTCAATTAACCTGTGAAGAATATCAATATAGAGCTAACCAAGGAACGAATATCAATACAAAGCTAAACATGGAAACAATAACAATTTAAAGATAGCAGTAAAAGTAAAAGCAATAAATGACAACAAGGAGTAACAAGGTGATAACGCAACAAAATACTCAGAACACAGTTAAAGTACCAGTGAAACCAATTAAGGGAAACAAATGACAACTAAATAATCAGGCCGTCCTAATACCAGGTTTACCAAAAGAATCACCCTGAGGTACCACACCTCATAATCACATATCACGAGTCCCAAATTACAAATCATATACACATGACACCTTGTGCCCACATTATCAATCATAACCGCATGGACAACTCATATGTTTCACGGACAACTCACGTGCTAATATCACAATCTGCCCAGCATGGTCACGGGTTCACTATCACAATTCACCCGGCGTGGTCACATGCCAATATCACAATCTTCCCTGCATGATCACATGCTAACAGTCCAACCATATCGCAGAGGAAATAGATGTACAAGAATACATGTGCATGATCAAAGAATATCAAGTTTCATACTCCTGAACTGATATAAATGACATGTTATGATGTTTGCATGTGTAAGTGTACTAACATAGCCCAAGTCAACAAGTAATATCAAAGATATCGAATATCACATTGGAAACAACACTACAAGTCGTGTAATGTGCATGACACACACAAGGAACATCACACCATTTCACGAATATCATCAATAGTATTCCTCCAGGCCATCACATATCATCCCTAACATAGCCCCCCTTGTATCGGCACGTGCGCAACAATAAATTTAATGCCCGCATTGTCTCGCCACACGGTCATCAATAATTATCCCACCTTGTCTCGCTACATGCACACACCTAATATTTATATATAGCCCTCTTTGTCTCACCGCATGTGCAATATCAATAATAACAATAGCACAATAGAAACCTCGTGCAAACAACCCAACAAAGATAAGCAAGATACTTACCTCAAAAGCCCTCAATCAATATTCTAATAATGCTTTTCCTCTAAAATTCGCCTCCGCTTGACTCAAATCTAACCAAATCAACTTAATAATATCAAATAATGCAAGAGAAACCAATTCTAATAAATAAAGTTAAGATCTTTACACAATTCTCCAAAAGTAAACAAAAGTCAACCCTAGGCCCGCCCACTCAAAACCTGAGTCCAAGGGTAGATCTTGACTATCCATAACTCCACGAGTCCATATATGTGTTTTGTTTTCAAATCCGAGTCCAATTCGACTGTCAAATCTCAAATTTTCATTTTTCAAAATATAGATAGAAATCGTCAAAATTTTCCTTCAAATCTCATGATTTAGATGTTAAATCTCATATATATAATCATGTAATATAATTTAAAATTGGTCGAAATCACTTACCAATTGGTTATATGTGAAAATTCGTCCTCAGACTTGCCTTCTACCGAGTCTAGGGTTCCAAAATATGATAAAATGAAGCATAGCCCTGTTTCCAACCCTTTTGTTGCAGAAGTCACAAATGCGACCTGGGTTCCCAAATGCGAAGAATGATGGCGAAAGTGACACCTATCACAATCCTGCCAATGTCGCAAAAGCAACATTATGTTCACAAATGCAAACCAGAACACTTCACAAAACCAACCTCATGATCGCAAATGCAGAATTACCCAGCATAGAGCACCATTGCACATGCGACTATGGCTTTGTATTTGCGAAGCCAGCCCACAATGAAACAACTCGCAAAAGCAGTGCCCACCTCACAAATGCAAATACGATCTCGCATTTGGGAGACATGAAGCACCAGGAAAACACCAGACAATCTGAACTCTCTCAACTCTCCGAAATGCGTCTGAAACTCAGCTGAGCTCCCGGGGCTCCACACCTAACATCCACACAACTCAAAAAATATCATACGAACTCGCTCGTGCAATCAAAACAGCAAGATAACATCAGAATGAACCTCAAGAACTTCTAAAAGCACAACTACTCGTCAGATTCCTATTAGACCAACTCGGAATGTCACCAAATTTTGTAGACAAGCCACAAATGAAAACATGTACTTATTCCAAGTCCCAAAACTAAAATCCAACCCGATAGCCAATAAGTCAAATCATGGTCAAACCTAAGAAATTTCTAAACCTTCAAATTGTCAATTTTCGGCAAAACAACCCAAATCAACCTAAGGACCTTCAAATTCAATTTCGGGCATACTTCCAAGTCCAAAATTATAATAAGAACCTATCGGATCCATCAAAACACCATTCCGAGGTCTTTTTCATAAAAGTCAACTCTCGGTCAATATTTCTAACTTAAGGTTCTAGAATGAGAATCATTCATCCAAATCAATCTCGAATCACTCAAAAATTAAAACCAACCATGCACGCAAGTCATAATACACAACATGAAGCCAATCACGGCCTCGAACCACTGAACAAAATGCTAAAGCTCATAACGATCGGTCGGGTCATCACACATGGAGTGAGACTCACTGACCCTTCCCTTGTTGAACAAGAATTCAAAGACTTTTTCCTATAACTACTAAGGATTTATGCTACTGAAATACCCTGCATTAATGCTACTATAGCCAGAAATTGATCGTATTGGAATAGGAAATAACAACAAGGACATGTAGAATCAGTATCAAGAGAGGAAATATGCCAAGCTCTTAAGGAGTTGCCAAATGAAAAAGCACCTAAAGTTCTTCTCAACTGGAAAACTCTTGAAGAGTATTAATTGCACAACTATAACCCTAGTACCTAAGATCATGCCCCACATCTGTTAGAGAGTTCCGGCCAACTACGAGTTGTACTACACTCTAAATATTGATTGCCATGATCATCACAACAAGGCTGAAGACAGTAGCAGAGAATGTAGTTGGCCCCTCCCAATTAGCATTCGTTGAAGGCAGGAATATACTAGGTAATGTTATAATTACACATGAATTGGTAAAGAGATACACACCGTAGGGGTGTCTCCAAGATGTCTGATTAAAGGAGATATTAGGAAAGCTTACAAATTAGTTGAATGGCCCTTTATGAGAATAATGTTGTTGGAAAGTGATTACCCGACCAGTCATTTTGAGTATTTGAGCTACGTTCCCCTCTTTGATGCTCCTCGTATGTGTATTTGTGGTTATGTAACTTTCAGGGGTGGTTAGTTTGGATTCCGAAAGGTTTTGAATTGAGTTAGAACACTTAGTTCCTAGCTACTTCAGTGTATTTGACCTCGGATCGGAGTTTTAATAGTTCCATTAGGTCCGGATGGTGATTTTGGATTTAGGCATCTATCCAAATTTCGATTTGGAGGTTCCTAGGTTGATTTGGTTTTAATTGTCGCAAGTTGGAAATTTAGAGATATAGAAGTTCATAGGTTTGACCCATAGTTGTGTAACGACTCAACCGGTTATTTTTAATATTATAGCCCTGTTTTCCCATTTACTACTTATTCATTGTTTGTTTTGTTGTTATTTGACTTGCCAGGGTGATTGGTTTGGTTCCGGAGATGTTTCGAAATGAATTGGGACAATTAGTCCCAAGGTTGGAAGTCTAAGTTGAAAGAATTGATCGGATGTTAACTTATGTATAAATGACTCGAGAATGGAGTTTTGATGGTTCTGATAACATCATATGGTGATTTTGGACTTAGGAGTGTGTCTGGCAGTTCTATTAGAGGTCCGTAGGTGATTTTTGCTTGAATTGGCGAAAGTTGAAGTTTGGAGAGTTGAGAAGTTTGACCAAGAGTTCACTTTATGGTTACCGGGCTTGGATTTTGGTTCCGGAACTTGGAATAGGTCTGTTGTGCTATTTGTGACTTGTGTGAAAAAATTAAGGTCAATCACTTTAATGGTTAAGGCTTGAATTGGGGTGTGATTCATGTTTTTGATGTTATATGATGTGGTTTGAGGCCTCAACTACGTTCGTATGATGTTTTAGGATGGGTTTGTATATTTTTATGGGGTCCCAAGGGCCTCGGGAGTGATTCGGATTGGAATCAGATCAAGAATTGGACTTATGAAATTTCTGTGGGTAGTTGTTCTGGTGTAACCGCACCTGCGAGATTTTGGCCACAGGTCCCAGAAAAAATGGCCATGGAGGCGCAGATGCGATTTTTGGAGAGGAGGCATGTGAGCGCATGTGCAGAAGGAAGCCCGCATAAGCAGATGTGCTTCTACACAAGAAGGCCCGCAGAAACGGAATTGGCCAGGATAGACTGGGGGCGCAGAAGCGAACTTTGTTAGATGCGCTTTTTGGACCGCATAAGCGGAGACTGTTGGGATTGATTTGAAGCCGCACCTGTGATATATTTTTCGCAGGTGCGGAGCCGCAGAAGTGGCTCTTTGTCTGGAAAAGCTAAACCGCTAGGTAGAAATAGTAAGTTTGAGGGTTTTTCATTCATTCTTCATATTTTGACCTAGAGATCTCGATTTGTTGTGATTTTTAGAGGGACTTTCAAGGAAACCATTGGGGTAAGTGATTCTAACTCGGATTTGGCTATTATACTTGAATCTATTATTGTTTTTGTCATTTAATTAGTATTTTGAGTTGGAAAATTTGGGGAGCCTTTGTTAAACTTCATGGACCGAATTTTGGGGATTTCAAAGGCAATTTGTGGTCGGAATTGGATGATTTTGCTATGGTTGGACTCGTTGATGTATGGGTTTTCGGATTTTGTAAATTTTGTTGGGTTTTGAGACGTGGACCCAGGGTTGTCTTTTTTGTGTTGACTTTTTTGCTTTTGTTAAAGAACTTAGCTTTATCAAATGGAATTGATTCTTATAGCTTGTATTGATTGTATTAAGTTGTTTGTGGCTAGATTCGAGTAGGGACTTGTGCGATTTGAGGTAAGTAACACTTCTAAACTTGGTTCTGAGGGTATGAATCCCCGAAATACATGTTATGTAGTTGGTGTTGACGTGACACACATGCTAGGTGACGGGAGTGTGGGTGTGCACCATAGTAATTGTGACCCAGTTGATTCCATGGAACTATGTAGTTACCCAACCTTGTTATTATTCATGTAATCTCTATATGTTAGAGAAATTGAGCTGTGATCCATGTGAGAAATCATGTTTCGGTTATATGCATATCATACCTCAGTCTCTGTTATCATTTATTTTTACATCATGTGTCATTGTTTGGGCTGATTGGCATGAGATCTATGAACCCGAGAGACTGGAGAGATTGATGACTGAGTGAAGTCGAAGGCCTGAGTGTGAGTGATATTTATGGGATCGGTTTGCACGCCACAACAGGCTTTATTGATTATGATGAGATCAAGTTGCACGCCACAGCATGCCATGTTAGCTTATATTAGTGATTGAGCAGGATCCGCCCCTCCGGAGTCTGACATACCAGCTGTGAGCGTAGGTATCATTGAGAGCTGAGTGCGAGTGCGAGTGCTGAGTCATTGAGAGTGCTGATTGATTAGGAGTGTTGAGTGATTGAGCATGCTGAGTGAGATTGAATACTCCGAGAGTATGAGTATATGAATTTATCACTGTGTTGCATTACAGTTGACATGCATATTTGACATGTAGACATAGAGATGTAACATTCCTCATGCTAGTTATACTCGACATATTTTATTAGTCTTGAGCCTAAACCGTTGAACTTGAAAGCATGCCTACATTTATGTACTGTGTACAACTGATTATGAGATTTCTCTGAGTTATTACTGTCATTTTCTTGTTATATCTGTACTGTTGTTATCTGGATTTGGACTGTACCTTTCTAAGCTCGTCAATGCTTTCAACTCAAAGTTAATCCTATTACTTATTGAGTACATTGGGTCGGTTGTACTCATACTACACTCTGCACTTCGTGTGCAGATCCAGGTACATCTGGACTAGGTTGTTGCTTGAATCGGAGAAGTACCTTCTTGGAGGCTTTTGAGGTAGCTGCTTTGGCGTCCGCATACCTCGACTCTCCTTTTTTTGTTTCAGTTATTTAGTATTGTTCTACCTTTCTAGACAATTGTATTAGAAGTGTTGACTATGTTGTCATTTAGTAGCGCATGTACGCAGTAACACCCAGTTCTTTTGGGATTTTGCATTTGAGTCACAGTTATTCCTTTCGGTTATTTATGAGATTTTTACTGTTAAACTCAATATATCATACTTTTAAATTAAAACAATTGTGTAGTTATTTCGTGATTGTCAGCTTGCCTAGTACTGTGATAGGCGCCATCACGACATATTGAGCTTTGGGTCATGGGAAGTTGGTATCAGAGCCTATGTTATTTAGGTCTCTCGAGTTATAAGCAGGTATAGTAGATTCTTGCGGATCGGTACGGAGACGTCTGTACTTATCTTCGAGAGGCTACCGAACCATTTGGAAACTTCACCTTTTTAGTATTCTTATCGTGTAGGGAGTTTGGACATGTGTGGAGGCAGTGTCGCTATCGATTTGGAGGTCCAGTTCAGCAGAGGGGTCAGGTTATGACTTCTACACTAGTTACTTCACCACCCGCTAAGCTAGCTTGGGGTGGGGCTCAGGAAGCTAGAGGTCACCCTAGAGGGGAAGGCCGATCAGGTGGCAGTCAGGCTCGATGCTATGCTTTCCCTGCTAGGCCGGAGGTCATTGCTAATCACAACTATTGTCTCAGTATGCCACATGGATGCTTCCACATTATTTGACCATGGTTCCACTTATTCATATGTATCATCGTATTTTGCTCATTATTTAGATACGCTCCGTAAGTCCTTAGTTTTGCATGTTCATGTATCTATGCCGATGGGAAATTCTATTGTTGTGGACCATGTGCATTAGTCGTGTGTGGTGACCATTGGGGAATTAGAGATGAGAGTTGATCTCTTATTGCTTAGTATGGTCAATTTTGACGTGATCCTAGGCATGGATTAGTTGTCCCCATGTCATGCAATTCTAGATTGTCACGCTAAGATCGTGATGTTGGTGATACCGGGGTTACCTAGGATCGAGTGGAGAGGTTCTCTGGACTATGTTACCAGTAGGGTGATTTCATATCTGAAGGCCCAACGGATGTTTGGGAACGGGTGTTTGTAATATTTGGCTTTTGTGAGGGATGTTGGAGCTGATACTCCTACCATTGATTCTGTTCCGGTAGTGCGAGACTTTTCGGATGTATTTCCTGCTGATCTGCCGGGTATGTCACCCAACATGGACATTGATTTTGGTAATGACCTGGTGTCGGGCACTCAGCCCATTTCTATTCCTCCGTACCAGATGGCACCAATAGCGTTAAAGGAATTGAAAGAGCAGCTTCAGGAGCTTCTTGATAAGGGGTTCATTAGGCTTAGTATGTTTCCATGGGGTGCACCGATTCTGTTTGTGAAGAATAAGGATGATACCATGTGGATGTGCATAAACTATAGGCAGTTGAACAAAGTTACAATTAAGAATAAAACCTTTGCCGCACATTGATGACTTATTTGACCAGCTTCAGGGAGCCAGAGTGTTCTCTAAGATTGATTTGAGACTCTGATATTCTAAAGATGATATTCAGGACCTGCTATGGTCACTATGAGTTCCTTGTGATGTCTTTTGGGCTGACCAATGCCCCAACAACATTCATGCATCTGATGAATTGTGTATTCCAGCCAAATCTTGATTTGTTTGTCATAGTATTAATTGATGATATTCTGGTGTACTCACGTAGCCAGGAGGAGCATGCACAACATTTGAGGACTAATGTGGATGAGTTACGTGAGTTGATTCTTGAGGAGGCCCACAGTTCGCGGTATTCCATCCATCCGGGTATCGCAAAGATGTATCAAGACATGAGGCAGCACTATTGTTGGAGGAGAATGAAGAAAGTTATAGTGGAGTTTGTACCTCCGTGCTTGAATTGTCAGCTGGTGAAGTACAAGCATCAGAGGTCGGGCGGTCTACCTCAAAGGCTTGAGATTCCTAAGTAGAAATGGGAGCGTATCACCATGGACTTCATAGTTGGGCTCCCATAGACTTTGAAGAAATTTGATGCTATTTGGGTAATTGTGTACCGGTTGACAAAGTCCGCGCATTTCATTCAAGTTGGGACTACCTATTTTTTGGAGCGGTTGGCTGAGATCTATATCTGCGAGATTATTAGCCTTCACGGTGTGCCGATGTCCATTATTTCAGATCGGGGCACACAGTTCACTTAGTAGTTTTGGAGAGCAGTGCAGCGAGAGTTAGACACATGGGTTGAGTTGAGTACAACATTCCACCCTCAGACGAAAGGACAGTCCGAGCGCACCATTTAGATATTGGAGGATATGATGCGCGCTTATGTCATGGATTTTGGGGGTTCTTGGGTTCAAGTTTTGTTGCTTGGAAAGTTGGCCTACAATAATAGCTACCAATCGAGTATTCAGATGGATCTGTATGAGGCCTTGTATGGGAGGCGGCGGAGGTCTCCAGTTGGTTGGTATGATCCGGGTGAGACTAGGCTATTGGGTACTGACTTGGTTCAGGATGATTTGGAAAAGGTTAAGCTGATTCAGGATCGCCTTCGCTCGGCATGGTCTAGATAGAAGAGTTATGCCGACCGGAAGGTTCGTGATGTTGTCTACATGGTAGGAGAGAAGGTATTGCTCAGAGTGTCACCCATGAAGGGTGTTATGAGGTTTGGGAAGAAGGGCAAGTTGAGCCCTCGGTATATTGACAATCGCAACAAGGAACAAGCAAAGAAGGTTATCAATGAGAGAAGATAGGGTTTTGATAGGATATGTTCAAGATAATTGTTTGGGATCTAACTCTAGATAATTCACTTCTAATATTTAAGTGAGTCTCTCGAATTCACTCAATTATTAGTTCACACATTCATAAAAAACTCCTCTCTCGATTAAGTCTCAACCTCGCGAAAAGAACCAATATAAGCACCTGAATGCGTAGTGGATTGGTCTTTAGGAGAATATCTCTCGATTATTCTCCTAACTAGGTTTACTCAATGATTCAACTAGCCTCTTTCAATTACTTAGAAGAATCTATGAATTCAACCAACAAAATAATGCAAAGATATCACAAGTTATGCCTCTCTCGATTACATGAACTAGTGAATATAGATGCAACAGTTAAATCATCTAAAAATGCTTTAATACATAAAACTAGAGTTATAATCCACAAACAATCATCAATACACAAAATCCATCAAACCCTAAAAAGAACTACTCCATATATATGAAGGAATTCATCAAAAACAAAATTAAAGTATAGGAAAACATAAATTCAATCCAAACTCGAGTCTTGAGTGAGGAAGGAATGATGAAATCCTTGTGATTTTGCTCATACAACTCCTCCTTAGCCTCCTTAGGTCTAAAGTATGTCAAAAGTCCAGAAAATAACATTTTCCATGTATTTATACCAAGTAGGGTCGGGCCCAGATGAAATCACCTTTCCCTGGCCGAAATAGGATATTTACTCTGTAACCAATACATAGACACACCACAAGGGGCGACGCGCCATGCGGGGCATTAGCGGAAAAATCTAGAGAACTAAGTTCTGACAGACAACAGGAATTTACACAAGTGCGGTGCCCCACGCGCAGCGACAGTGGGGATTTCTCATAGTCCGTATCAAACTTTCATTTTTGATGTCCAGACTTAGTCTAGACCCATGAACATGATCTCGGCTTAATCCCTTGGGCTTTTATATAGACTTCAAAGCTCCAAATAGCTCAAATTAACTCCTCAACATCTACATAGCTTGGAATCACTCCTAGAAGGCATAAAACATACAATAAGTGCAAAATACTACCAATTAAAGCTCAAACACAAATAAAGTGAGTGACTTTGATTGCAATAAGTGACTAAAGCACGAGATTATAGCCTACTGTCAGTGAGCGCAGGTATCATAGAGCGCTGAGTGCGAGTGCCGAGTGCGAGTGCTGAGTGATTGAGAGTGCTGAGTGATTGGGAGTGCTGAGTGATTGAGCGTGCGAAGTGAGGTTGAGTACTCGGAGAGTATGAGTATATGAATTTATCATTGTGTTTCATTACAGTTGACATGCATATTTAACATGTAGACATAAAGATGTAACATTCCTCATGCTAGTTATACTTGGCATATTTTATCAGTATTGAGCCTAAACCGTTAAACTTGAAAGCATGCCTATATTTCTGTACTATGTACAACTAATTATGAGGTTTCTCTGAGTAATTACTGTTATTTTCTTGTTATATCTACATTGTTGTTATCTAGATTTGGACTGTACCTTTCATAGCCCGTCACTTCTTTCAACCCAAGATTAGTCATGTTACTTATTGAGTATATTGGGTCGGTTATACTCATACTACACTCTGTACTTCGTGTGCGGATCCAGGTACATTTGGACCCGGTGGTTGCTAGACTCGGAGTAGTACCTGCTTGGAGACTTTTGAGGTAGATGCTTTGGCATCCGCAGACCTCAATTCTCCGTCTTTGGCATCCGTAGACCTTGACTCAGTTATTTAGTATTGTTCTACCTTCCAGACAGTTGTATTAGAAGTTTTGACTATGTTGTCAGTTAGTAGCTCATGTACTCGGTGACACCCGGATCTTTGGGGATTTTGCATTTGAGTTGCAGTTATTCCTTTTGGTTATTTATAAAACATCTACTGTTAAACTCCATATACCATGCTTTTAAATTAAAAAATGTGTAGTTATTTTGTGATTGTCGGCTTGTTTAATACTGTGATGGGCGCCATCATGACATGTTGGGATTCTGAGCCTTAAAATATGTTCGTATGATGATTTATGACTTATGTGAAAATTTGGGATCATTACAAGTTTTTTAGGCATGTTCGGCGTAAGTTTGAAAATTAGAATTTTGAAATAGTTCATTGAGCTTAAATTAAGGTGTGATAAGTGGTTTTGATGTTATTTTGTATGATTTGACACCTAGAGTAGGTCCGTGTTATATTTAGTGATTGGTTGGTGTGATTGGAAGGGGTCCTGAGGGCCTCGGGTGTGTTTCGGATGGGTTTCAAACCATTTCACTCATGTTTGGAGTTGCTGATTTTCTAGTGTGCTGGTGTTCATCGCGGTCGCGGATGTGGTGACATAATCTCGGAGTTCTTTTTATGGATGACACCTTTTTGTTCTTCATGTTCGCGTTGTGGAGGTTGCGATCGCAAACACTGTGGAGCTGAAGCTTTACGTTAGCGATGGTGGGTCGCACTCTGGTAGGGTTGGTGTCAGGCAGGGAGGTCAGGTGGATTAGCTTTCAGGTTCGTAGATGGGCGACGCATTCGTGTAGGCTTAGTAGTTGGTGAAGCGTGATTGCTGGTTGTTAGTTACATTCGCGTGGAGTTTTCTTAGGCACCTTTTGGTTTGTGTTTCGTGATCGCGAAGTAGGTCCCGCGATCGCGAAGGGTACCCCTAGGCAGACTTAAAAAATATTTTGAAGGTTTGAGTTATTTTATCATATTTTGAGATTGAAAGATAGGTTTTGCGCAATAACTTAGGAAAATTTTACGATTTGGATTGGGGTAAGTATTCATGACTCAGATTTGGCTGTTATACATGAGTCCATCCTTGATTTTAGCATTTGAATGATGAATCTAAGTGAAGCAAATTAGGGATTTTGGCAAAACATTTCTAAAATGAAAATGGGGATTTGAACCCCGATTAGGAGTTAGATTTGGATGAAATTTATATGGTTGGACTAGTATTCAAATGGGTGTTCGAAATTTGTAACTTTTGTCTGGTACCGAGAGGCGGTCCTAGGTTAACTTTTTTGTTGACTTTATATTTTTGTTAAAGATCAGATCTTTATTAATTGGAATCAATTTCTATAGCCGTGTTTGATATTACTGAGTTGTTTTTGGCTAGATTTGACCAGTCCGTAGGCCGATTCGAGAGGCAAGGGCTTTTTAGAGTATTAATTTGACTTGTTTGAGCTAACTATCTTGCCTATCCTTGTATCACGGAATACCCCTTAGGATTAGGCCTTAATTGCTTATTTGTGTTATGTGAAAAGCGACGTACACACGAGGTGACGAGCATATACACGGGTGCTATTTGTGGATTATGACCGTATTAGATCTTAGAATATTAATATGCATTAAATTGGGGTTGTTTTCTATATGAAACATTCTTAATCACTTTGTGACTACACGATCATGATCGCTATATTTGGCTTAGCCATAGTCACGCTTTATTGTTGAATACTCCTCTACACTTTTATGTTATTGGCATGTCCTTGTGCACTTTGTTGTTAAGTTGTGAGCTTATATCTTGACGAAACATTGGGTATTGTTGTTTTGTGATATTGTGGCAAATCTGGACATGTTGTGCGAGATGATTGATGTTGTGTGGAGTATAAGGGTGGCGAGATGCACATGAAGAAACATAAGGGAGGCATTTAATTATGATGCACATGTTGTGAGATAAGGGTGGAATATGCGTGTGCGACGACATAAGAGAGGTATTTCATTGTAATGTGCATGCGGAAAAATAAGGGTGGCGTTATTTATGATGTTACATGATTTGGGGGTGCATTTCTTGATTTTGTTCATGTGTGAAACGGGGTTGATATTTCGATTTCTTGCACGGTGTTTTAAAGATATCGTCTTGTATTTTAATGAGTTATTAGTTGAATTGATATGCAATTACATGAGCCGTTTATTTCACGATTTGTTGACTAAATATATATATATATATATATATATATATATATATATATATATATATATATATATATATATATATATATATATATATATATATATATATATATATATATATATATATATATATATATATATATATATATATATATATATATATATATATATATATATATATATATATATATATATATTGCACATGTTTTTTACTAGTGAGTATCACATGACTTGAACCTTGTCACTACTTCAGCGAGGTTGGTCATTATACTTAGTGGGTACCGATTGTGGTGTACATATATGTCAGGCCACAAACTCAGGGAGCGCGACCGACGCTCAACCGAGTGAACCCGGTCGAGCAAGCCTGTTAGATTTCCTTCTACCCAAACTCATCTATGAATAAAGAGGAGATGTACTCCATTAATCAAACACTGTAAAGATTTCATTAACAACTTCCATAAATAAATAAAAACATGATTTCCAAATACCAACATTTCTACTTCAATTCCCAACATCAACCACAACCCACAACCTGTCTACGAACCCTCTAAGTACAAGAGAAGAGTAATATGAAAATGCCAGTAACAAGGCCCCGACTATACCTCAAAACAATACCTGTGAAACAAAAGATACATGACCTCGAAATGAAGTGGGGCTCACCAAGTTAGCTAAAGGGACTCTAGTACCGTTGAATAGCACTAGTATGTAAAGCTAAAAGCCCTCTTTCAAAATGGAATGTTCATATGAGAAAAGGAAAACCATAGAAACATCAAGCCACAATCAACAGTATCCAAATGTCCAATTAAAACACAATAATTTTTAAAATACGAACTTCTTATACAATTTTAGTTGGGAGATCATTAGCACCGATATACCACCGTCTTTGTTAGCACGGAGTCCGATCACGCCCGATTGGCAAGGCCATCTTCCCACGAACAATATGTTTTGACATGTGATGCGAAACAAAGTTATTACCAAGAGTAGTACCACCATGTGGCAACATGGCGTCCGATATCCACCCGATCAACTAGCCCGCCTTCCCAAATATGCCATGTGGGTTGACTTTTCCAATCCACAATTATTACCAGTTTCATCCCAATTAAGGGGAATAATATCACAATTCTACAAATATTTCAATTTCATCCCAAATAAGAGGAATAATCACATTCCATCCCTACACCGACACGTGTAGTTTCAGGTGTGGGCCATATAACCCACCCTTCCTCGGTTTTGCTAATGGTGCTCCCAAAAATATTTTTGATTTGATTTGCATGCAGAGGTAACATAAATACAATTGTACTCACCTTAACATCTTTCACATTTTATAAATTCTCATTAGAAGTTTCAGTCATTCACAACAACAATATTTTCTTGGCTCATTTGGCCATTAACAATATTCTTTATTCCTGGCACGATGGCCGTATTTTATATCCCACACTTTCAACTCTTTCAAATTCAAAGATCACCATCAAATATCAACATAAAGAATATTTAAGCAATCATATACCTCAAATTCATTAGTAATGGAAACTTTAAACATAAAAGGTTTCTTCCCAAAGAATGGGACATACCGACCAGAAGTAGGAACACACATCAAAATTATAAACAATCAATACACCATTTATTCTTGCAATACTCTTTCCGAGAAATGACAATATACAATCTCAACACCTGAGTATGTAAGAACTCAAGCTACACTGGATATGTTTATAAAGCAAAGCATTAGTTAAAATAGCCACTTATTAGCATGAATTGAGTACAAAAGCTTTTAGGCAATTCTATTTTCGAAATTTTTTTTTAAACAATTGAGTCGAGGCTCATTTCATATTCTTTATCGCATCCTCTCAAATAATTTGCACTACTAGCCATAATCATAACTTTAATTATTGGCACGTTGGCCATACACTATATCCCCAATTCACTTATTTCACTTCCAACCATCTTTATAGATTATCAACAATAAGACATTTCCAATCAAGACTTTAGGTACACATATGAGCAATTAAGAGTCTTAAGAATATTGAGATTTTCTCACATAATTTGGCATCATAACCTTCATTTGTAGCACGACTCAAAAACATAGCCTTTTAATACACAAACCATACTTTGAACATCTATCTTTCGACATAAGGCTCATTCGGAATAATCAATTTTATAGGGAATAACCCGGAACATAGACGTTAGAAATCTTGAGTCAATCATACTTGATCTTACAGAAACATTATGGAATTCGATTCTAAGAGAGAATGTTTCGCCAACATACCTCAAATCTGTCCCTTAACGATACTACAACGATCCACTACACTAAGCAACTTCAATCTACAATAACAACATCTAATGGAAACAATATTAGTAACAAATTCCATAGTTTAGGCCATTTAGGAAATTTATCAAAAACCTAGTAGGCATGAATCTCTACATCTCTTACCCATAGAATTATTTCATCTAACTACTACCATTTACCAATAATTTATCACACCATCATTCTTAAACAATTCATAACTTCCAACGCTCACATACATGACCATCCATCCACACCCAACCAACAAAATTTCATCAAATAATCACTTTTCAATCTCTACAATGGTTATGTATTTAAATTGGGAACTTATGGATTCCAATCACTATACCATAAAATTCAATACTTAATTCATACCCATATTCCCATAATATATCCATACATGTAAGTCTAAGGGTGTAGGATTACCTTTTGGAAGAAATCTTGCAAAATCCTCCTTTGAGTTCTTGAAGAAATTTCTTGAAGATCTATGTATTTTATGGAGGATTGAGTTAGTTTTAGGGTGAATTGATGGAATGAAACACAAAATTAGTAGGGATTAGTCACCTTGAAGATGGGGGGAGTTGGAGGTCTTGAGAGAGTAGAGGAAAACCTCAAAGTTCGGCCAAGAGAAATAGGGTAAAATGAACCCCGGATGAGTATATAATGTTTTCGGGCGCCACAGGTGGCGTGAGGTGCTGCATGTGGCGCTGGTTCCAGAACCTAAAAGAAATCCCAGTGTCGGGGCTAGCGCACCACGCTATCCTGGGGGCTGGCGAAGGTAAATTATTTTTTCCGACACGGAAATGGGCATAACTCTCTCATACTATGTCTGAATTCGATGATTCTTTTTGCTATGGCTCCTTAATTTCAATACGGATCTAATGCTTCAATCAAAACTGAATTTGGAGATCATTTGCTTAATATGATACCACTTATACTCGAGGAAACAACGTCGAAACATCCTTGAAATATCTAAATTAAATTCTGTGCATACGCCCAAGTCCAAAATTATCATCCGGACCCAACAGAATCATCAAAACTCTCTTTCGAGGTCAAATACAAAAAAAATTCAAACTTCATCATGATATATCATATGAAGCTACTCAAGACTTCAAATAGTTGAAAAGAGCATAAATGTTTAAAACGACAAGTCGGGTCGTTACATTCTCCCCTACTTAAGATCATTCATCCTCGAATGAGGGTTAGATTCCACCATAGCCACCCAATGTGACTTAAATCCTCATCCACACACCAAAAGTTCCCAAATTTACTAACTCCATAAATTTCCAAAAATGTGGCTAGAGTCTCCCCTATAATTGGGGCCTATCCACCTGCCAGAGAATCCCAAAACCAATCCTAACAACATATACATAATCCGATGATGCAATATAACATAAAAACAACACCCACCGTGGCCTCATAAGCAATATATTATCAATTGGAGCATTTGCATAAACTGTACCAGTTTGGACGTCACTCATAGAAAGTAAACTCCTAACACTATTTTAACACAACAATTCTGTGATGATCTTTACTTTCTTCCTAAATTAGTGAAGGAGTTCTCGCCCCTATCAACTCTTCCATGCCAATTTTGGACCATCAATGGACGACTTTCATCTTCCGCCACACGACACACCACACAATGGAACAACAAGCCAATACACGATTACCACGACCCTTATTTGCCCTATTCTCCTTAAAACACATTCATGTAGCTACTAGAGTGGGAACCACACAACTTTTCTTGTTCTTCCTGAATCTCTACTTTTAATATACAATACGAAACATGATCTTCAAATTTCTAGCATCTACCTTCACCCTCATGCATCAATCGTTAAATATTCGAAACACGTTTGTCCACCCTTGGATATTGAAAAACATGACAAGCAAGTCGCGTTTCCTTATATGTGAAAGCTTATGCACATATGCCTATAGGGTGACTAAGGGCATACACCCTCACCCACATCTTTCTCTTATATGAACAACCCCTTAGACATCCTTCCTAATCACTTAAGTCGCATTGTAAACTTGGGTTAACACCTCTAATCCCCCATACCAAAACTTATTTCCATCACACCTCATCATTCCCGTATGAGTTAAAATTATCGTGGCTGAAGGTCCAAACATGTAAGGAAGTACCATCCCATGATCAAGCATACATGGCACAAAAAGCTATGGTCATACTCATTCACACACATCATGGGACTAGGGGAAAGGGGGTTGAGGGACTTCTTGTTATTCCTTGTATGTTGGGGCAGTGCCTTAGCTGATAGCCCTTGACTCCACACCTGAAACATTCACCAGTGCCACGTCGGCACACCCCCAAATGATGCCTCCTACACTTGGTACATGGGGGCCTCTGCTGCAGCTGATAGTTCCCACTTGACTGGACCTGCTGATTAGATCCCTTGCTACCCTAGTCTGGCATACTATGGCCCCATCGCTATTGATCAGGCCCTGATGATAGTGCTCTAGCTGAAGACTGAACAGCTGACTGCATGGGTCTAGATGACACTCTCCTATGTAATGCCTTTCCACCATTACCCCCATTATAGGAGCTATTAAAATGCCCGCGGATCCGATATTTTTGTTATTATTTTTCTCCGTCTTTATTTTTAACTTTCGATCCTCTGTAGCTTTAGCGGATGTCACCATTTTCCCATAATTCATATCATAATTCAAGGCATCTGTAGTGGCCTTATTAATAACTGAGGGGCTAAGTCCTTGCACAAAAAGACGCACTCTAGCCTCCATAATAGGCAACATGTAGATAGCATACTTGGACAAACGCGTGAACCTCATATGGTACTCCCACACACTCAGGCTACCTTGCCTCAGGCTCTCAAAATCAACGGCACGTGCCGCCTTTGTCTCGGCAGGCAAGAAATTGTCACGCCCCAAAAACAGAGGAGCGCGACCGGCGCTCAACCGAGTGAACCCGACCGAGCAAGCATATAAGATTCCTTCTACCCAAACTCATTCATGAATAAAAAGAATATATGTTTTCCTAAATTAAATAATAAAGTGGTCATGTCTGCAATTACCAATTTCTTACCAATAGTTTCATCATTCTTTTAAAGTCTCAAATGGACAAGTAATACAACCACAAAATAACATAGTTTGTCTTTCCCCAACACCAATACACAACCCACACTATGTCTACGAAGCCTCTATAGATAAAGATGAGTATAATGATAATGCCGGCAACAAGGCCACGGCTATACCTCAACCATAATACACAAAGAACAAAAGATACGTGACCACGGGATGAAGTGGGCCTCATCAAGTCAGCTGGGGAGTAGGTGTACTGCTATCACTGATCAATATCTCATGCTGTGGAACCACCTGCATCCATTTAAAGATGCAGTGCCCCCGGCAAAAGGGACGTTAGTACCGTCGAATAGTACTAGCATGAAAACTAAACACCAATTTAAGAATTCAGAAATACAAGATGAATATGATGAACCAGTGCGGCAATAGTATAATATAGATAACCATCTCAACCATAGCAAGCTTATTAAAATCTATCAACAACATTTATAGGATTTAAGATTAGATCCTCTATAACCATCTTCACACAAAGCGGCCTCGCTGCCTCACCTCAATGCATGCAGGTGGAGGTGTACGTACAATACCACAAATCAAATGAAGCGGCTATGCCGCCTCACCTCAATGTATACGGGTGGATGTATAACCATATTACCAAGAACCTACACAAAGCGGCTATGCCGACTCACCCCAATGTATACGGGTGGTGGTGCCACAACAATACCAAAACTATACACAAAGCGGTCGTACCACCCCACCCCAATGTAAGCGGGTGGAGGTGCAGTCCCACAATACCATAATTCCTACACAAAGCGGTCATACCGCCTCACCCCAATATATATGCGGGTGGAGGTGTATCACAATCACGATCTCTCTACCATAATCCCCACACAAAGCGGTCATGCCGCCTCACCCCAATGTATGCGGGTGGAGGTGTATCACAATCACAATCTCTACACAACTTGGCATAATACCTTTCACATAAATCACGACTAGAAATTATAACATGTGGATACGTAATCCATAGTTTGGGACACATCCTCAATTTATAATGCAATATGATAAGAGCATTTGAAATACGAATTGAACATATATCTTCATCACAAAACTTATCGGAATACTCGATTTATAATCAACATCTCGGTACTTACAAGGATAATGAGGATTCCAATTCTTAAAGAAGAGTTTAGCGAACATACCTCAATTGAGCTTCCTCAAACTCTAAAACGTTCTGAAATTCTTACCAACTTCAATCTCTAGGATGAAGACCTAGTGAGTTTCCCTTCTCAATCTTCCAAAACATGGGCAAGTATTGAAGAACAATTATTGGAGAACACCTTCTCACTCTAGGGCACCCTCTCTCACTCTAAAATGTCAGATTATCTCTCAAAAATGGCCCAAAACGTGTATTTAACGAAGTAGGGTCGGGTTATAAAAATCCAAAAATGAAGCTCCGGAACAGGTTCTGCGGTCGCATATGCGACGGCATAATGGTTATGCGGACTGCATATCGGTCGCATAATTGGTTACAAAATAGCCAAAAGAACTTCTTGTGTATGCGGTCACTATGCGGTCCGCATAACTGTGATGCGGTCTCATAATGTACTGCATAACAGTTATGCGGTCGCACCGCATAGCTGCTTCCAGAATAGCCCTCTCCTGCTCACTTCTGCCGCCATTATGCAGCCCGCAGAGTGATTATGCGGTCGCATAATTGACCGCATAAATGCACTTTTCCGGCAAAAATTTTCCTTTACTTTCCTGTGCATTGTTCAACCCAAAAAGTTCGAGCCGTGGTGAGCAAGCTCGCCGCGAAGAATTTCTACAATCCTCAAACACATAAGCCTAGTCCGGCACCATGAAATATTATTATTTTTGCAAATTTTACCGGGCCTTACACTTAAGTACTTTGAAATTTTTTCGGGGTGTTACATTCTCCCCCGCTTAGGATCATTCGTCCTCGAATGGGGGTCAAATTCTGTTATTAACATCTTATGCAACTTAGTCTTTCATACCACACACCAGCAACCTAAAATTTGGCTAACTCCCTAAATTTCCAAAAATTTCGCCAGAGTTTCCTTTGTAATTAGGCATATCCACCTGTCAGAGAGCCCCAGAAACACATCCTAACAACATATACATAATCCAACAACGTAACATAATAGAAAACAACATCAATTGTGGCCTCACAAGCAATTATATTACCAGAACGGAACGCTCTTAACACTAAATGTACAAGTCATACATATTTCTTAGGAATATCCCTTAGCATTTTCTTAAGGTACAACTCATAATTACATGGTTATTCAAATAAATAAGGATACTTTTTCTTCATTTCTTCTTCGGCCTCCCAAGTAGCCTCTTCAACCTGTTGGTTTCGCCATAGCACTTTCACGGATGCAATTTCTTTATTTCTCAACTTTCGGACTTGCCGATCAATAATAGAAACTAGAATCTCTTCATAAGTGAATTCTTCATTTACCTCAATAGTCTCAACCAGAACAATGGTTGTCGGGTCTCTAACTACTTTCCTTAACATAGACACATGAAACACCGGGTGTACTAATGACATCTCAGGTGGTAGCTCAAGCTTGTATGCTACCTCACCGATCCTCTGAATGATTTTGTACGGTCCGACATACCTCGGACTCAATTTCCCTTTCTTACCAAATCGCATTACCCCTTTCATGGGGGAAACTTTTAAGAATACCCAATCATCTTCTTTGAACTCCAAATCCCTACGACGAACATCCGAATAGGATTTCTGACGACTCTAAGCAGTCTTCAACCGCTCCTTAATGATTTTAACTTTTTTCATAGCCTGATGCACGAGGTCTGGCCCTATCAACTCTGCTTCCCCAATTTCAAACCACCCAATGGGAGATCTACATCTCCTACCATATAAATCCTCGAACGGTGGCATTTGAATGCTAGCATGATAGCTATTATTGTATGCAAATTCTATGAGTGGTAAATAGTCATCCCAGCTACCTTTGAAGTCCAGAACACAAGCGCGCAACATATCCTCAAGCATTTGAATAGTCCGCTCTGCCTGCCCGTCAATTTGTGGGTGAAAGACTGTACAGAGATTCACCTGAGTACCCAAACCTTGCTGAAATTTCTTCCAAAAATTAGAAGTGAATTGTGCTCCCCGATCAGAAATGATGGAAACCTGGGTGCCATGCAACCTGACTATTTCTTTGATATATAACTGAGCATACTGCTCCGCTGTGTTGGTGGACTTAACCGGCAAAAAGTGTGCTGACTTCGTGAGTCGATCCACAATCACCCAAATTGAGTCACACTTGTGCGGAGTGCGCGGTAATCCTACCAAAAAGTCCATATTAATCATTTCCCATTTCCATATTGGAATTTTTATGTTCTGTGCCAACCCACCGGGCCTTTGGTGTTCGGCCTTCACTTGCTGACAATTTGGACATCTTGCCACAAAGTCTGCCATATTCCTCTTCATATCATTCCACCAATAGACTTCCTTAAGATCATGATACATTTTTGTAGAACCTGGGTGCACGGAATACCTAGAAGTGTGAGCTTCAGTCAAAATTCTTTCACGGAGACCATCCACATTTGGAACACATAGTCGCCCTTGGTACCTTAGTGTACCATCATCCATGCCAAGAGAAAAGGCCATGGTCTTATGTTTATGAATCCCCTCTTTCAATTGCACCAACAATGGATCGTTGTATTGTTTTTCTTTGACTTCTACTACAAGTGATGATTCAGCCCTATTTTGCACAATTACCCCTCCTTCACTAGAGTCCGCAAGACGAACTCCTAAACTAGCAAATCGGTGAACTTCCTTGGCCAATGGCCTTTGGTATGCCTCCAAGTGTGCTAAGCTACCCATAGATTTCCGGGTAAGATCATCCGCCACAACATTGGCTTCCCCGGATGATATAGAATATTGATATCGTAATCATTACATAACTCATGACATCTTCTCTACCTTAGATTGAATTTCTTCTATATGTAAATATATTGAAGGCTCTTATTGTCCGTGAATATGTCCACCGGGACCCCATACAATTGATGACGCCAAACCTTTAATGTATGAATCACAACCGCAAGTCCTAGGTCATGTGTTGGATTGTTTTTCTCATGATTCTTGAGTTGCCTAGAGGTTGTCATATTTCATCATTAGTGGAATATCAATATCAGATTTCTCTTTCATATGACCTCCTAGAAATTGAGTTCTACAAAAATTTCCTTGATACGGTTACGATCTTATTAGTACTTGCAACTTATTTTTCCAAATTTCTCAACAAAAGATATTACTAGGCCAGTTTTCTTATGGGACCATCTGCTACAAATGAATAACATCTACTAGCTTGCACGCACACCCTGATAACATCAACCTGCATGGCATTGCCTCAATATGTGAAGTAACATCGTGCTCAGACCTTTCTTAGCCATCCTCTTTCCTTATTATAAGTCTTATAGGATTTTAAGAAACCACTATACTTCACTGGTGAACATTCTCACGATTCCTCTTTACTGCTAACCACTTCCCAAAACACATATCGATACCCTTCATATATATTTATCTCGAACGGGGCCTTTTCTGAAACTTGAGATCCTCCTAAATTCTTCAACGACGACTTCTTATTTTCCTTATAAATGTAAGACTTAGTCCAGCTGATTCCATCCTCGATGAGTAACTCACCTTATTCTCGTATTGTAGTTACCAATAGTGTTTCCTGGTATTGCAGCCTAAAAGCTATCATGTTAAACATGTTTGGTTTGTAACAAGTGTTCATCCTCTCTTATCTGTTTCAAACATTTCCCCTTTGGTCTAGACAATATGTTGATACTATTTTTCCATTGTGGCTAGAGCATTCACTTCTATCCCATTTTTTCCTTAATTCATAATTGACAACCTTATTGTGCCACACACTTGTTTGCCTCCCATGAACTCGTAGTATCATTGTGTCTAGTTTGTTGAGTTTATCATACCACCACTTCATCACCAGTAGTCTCACTTTCCAATGTAATATGTAGACATGAACTCCCTCTATATCTTTTAGTTGATATTCGGTGTCACTCAAATCAGTTGCATTACGGTTGATCCTTTATATCTTCTATTAACACTTGTGCTCTAGGCGAGTCCACCATTCTGATACAAACTATTTTGCGATAACCATGACCATCTCAATTTATAGATTTTCTTCCAATTTTGCTCGCCTCATTCTCCCTAGTTATTGAATAGCTATGTGCCCTTCCATAAGTTACATGGTATTTTCCCTTAGTTGGGAATTCATCCTGCTCGCCTCTTGACACTTATTGGGATATCCATGGGAAACTGTGTTCATTCGTGTATCACTTAACACTTCCTTGCTTGTAAGATTCATAAGAGACTCTCCATCAAGTACCGATGCACTCTTGGGTTATTATAACATCACATTTATCTTTCCCACTTGTTCTGTCTTTCTTAAAGCCTTAGAGGTTTAGCTAAATCGCAAATCCGTGATTAACTCATTCTAAAAACTCGCAACCTTTCATATTTGACCTATATTACTTCTTTGGGTTCCCTTGTTCCTGACCCCCTAACAAGTATAAAATCCCTTTGTAAACATACTCTTAGTTTCTAGGATCGTTGACCCTGTCATTCACATTGCCATGTATGAAGAATTTACCTTCCTTAACCTTCCACCTTTTTGGGGTACTAGTGGTCTATCATTAGCATATCCTTTCAGAGAATCATGCTACCCATTATCTCTTTTCTAGACTACACCTATCTTCAACAAAATATTCAAACATCATAGCTACATGGTCCTACTCTTGTTTCATTGTATTTTAAGTGGCCTCTCTATGGCCTTTCCTCCCCCACTTGGGGTGAATGATTCACATTTTGACACAAGTCTTGAATTTAGCAACTTCAGGGACATATGTCTCATGTCTCTATCCCTCATATATATGTTCGACTATTAGGAAGATTTAAGTCACCATGGTATTAACCTCATACGTTCTCTACTCTTATTCAGCCACATAGGCTTGGGATCCAACTCCCTCATGTCAATATCCTTTTTGGAGTGTAACACCACTTCGCACATTCCTAGGATTCTTATAACGTTCATAGTGCTAGGGTTTTCTCATTATGGGTTCAATCAACTCTCCTTTCGTAACTTCTTGTCCCCCGTGAGAGACCTACACATTTATCATTACTCTCCAGGCCATGCCTTTCATATATCACGTGCCTATGTAACATGTTTACATCTTAGAATCATATGCATGGTTTCCACAGTATCCACATGTACTAGTTAAACTTATGTCTCATTTATCACGTCAATGCCTCTTTGGAGGTGGGTAATCACCTCTAGCACTCTTCTCATATAAAGTATGCTTATGGTACGATATACTTGTCTCATATGTCATACTATGCATTCAACATGATACATGTTCCATCTGTTTAATATTCAGGCCTTTACCCATTCGTCATGTCACATGACAACATTACTTGGAATAAACCAAAAGAGCATTTAAACTTACCTTGAACCTCAACGCACGATTTAGAGGAAGAACAGTTCCACAATGAGTTTCATCGCACGATTCATAATATCAAACAAGGGTATTATTCCTAAATGTCCATGTAGAATCCTAATTATAGATGTGGTCGACAACACACCGATAATAAGGACTCTACTAGACACGGTTCCGAGATATCCTAGGACACTTTAAAACCTTACGCTCTGATACCAAGTTTGTCACGCCCCAAAAATCGAGGAGCGTGACCGGCGCTCAACCGAGTGAACCCGACAGAGCAAGCCTATTAGATTCCTTCTACCTAAACTCATTCATGAATAAAGAGAATATATGTTTTCCTTAATTAAACAATAAAGTGGTCATGTCTGCAATTACCAATTTCTTACCAATAATTTCATCATTTTTTTAAAGTCTCAAATGGACAAGTAATACAACCACAACATAACATAGTTTGTCTTTCCCCAACACCAATACACAACCCACACTATGTTTACGGAGCCTCTATGGATAAAGATGAGTACAATGATAATGCCGGCAACAAAGCCCCGTCTATACCTCAACCATAATACACAAAGAACAAAAGATACATGACCCCGGGATGAAGTGGGGCTCACCAAGTCAGTTGGGAATAGGTGTACTGATATCACTGATAAATATCTCCTGTTGTGGAACCACCTGCATCCATTTAAAGATGCAGCGCCCCCGGCAAAAGGGACGTTAGTACCGTCGAATAGTACTAGTATGAAAACTAAACGCCAATTTAAGAATTCAGAAATATAAGATGAATATGATGAACCAGTGCGGCAATAGTATAATATAGATAACCGTCTCAACAATATCAAGCTTATTAAAATCTATCAACAACATTTATAGGATTTAAGATGAGATCCTCTATAACCATCTTCACACAAAGCGGCCCCGCTGCCTCACCTCAATGCATGCAGGTGGAGGTGTACGTACAATACCACAACTCAAATCAAGCGGCCCTGCCACCTCACCTCAATGTATGCGGGTGGATGTATAACCACAGTACCAAGAACCTACACAAAGCGGCTATGCCGCCTCACCCCAATGTATGCGGGTGGTGGTGCCACAACAATACCAAAACTATACACAAAGCGGTCGTACCGCCTCACCCCAATGTAAGCGGGTGGAGGTGCAGTCCCACAATACTATAATTCCTACACAAAGCGGTCATGCCGCCTCACCCCAATATATATGCGGGTGGAGGTGTATCACAATCACGATCTCTCTACCATAATCCCCACAAAAAGCGGTCATGCCGCCTCACCCCAATGTATGCGGGTGGAGGTGTATCACAATCACAACTAGAAATTATAACATGTGGATACGTAATCCATAGTTTGGGACACATCCTCAATTTATAATGCAATATGATAAGAGCATTTGAAATATGAATTGAACATATATCTTCATCACAAAACTTATCGGGATACTCGATTTATAATCAACATCTCGGAACTTACAAGGATAATGGGAATTCCAACTCTTAAACAAGAGTTTAGCCAACATACCTCAAGTGAGCTTCCTTACACTCTAAATGTTCCGAAATTCTTAGCAACTTCAATCTCTAGAATGAAGACCTAGTGAGTTTCCCTTCTCAATCTTCCACAACTTGGGCAAGAATTGAAGAACAATTATTGGAGAACACCTTCTCACTCTAGGGCACCCTCTCTCACCCTAAAATATCAGATTATCTCTCAAAAATGGCCCAAAACGTGTATTTAACGAAGTAGGGTCGGGTTTTAAAAACCCAAAAATAAAGCTCTGAAATAGGTTCTGCGGTCGCATATGCGACCGCATAATGGTTATGCGGACCGCATATCGGTCGTATAATTGGTTACAAAATAGCCAAAAGAACTGCCTGTGTATGCGGTCACTATGCGGTCCGCATAACTGTTATGCGGTCGCATAGTCGACCGCATAACTTATGCGACCTCATAACAGTTATGCAGTCGCATAGTCGACCGCATAGCGGCTTCCAGAATAGCCCTCTCCTGCTCACTTCTGCAGCCATTATGCGGCCCGCAGAGTGATTATGCGGTCGCATAATGGACCGCATAAACACACTTTTCTGGTAAAACTTTTCCTTTACTTTCCTGTGCATTGTTCAACCCAAAAAGTCCGAGCCGGGCACCATGAAACATTATTATCTTTGCAAATTTTACCGGGTTTTACACTTAAGTACTTTGAAAATTTTCCGGGGTGTTACATAAATGATTGATGAAATGATCGGTAAATTCACTCCACCTCACCGGAGGACTTCCCTCCTCACGGGACTCCTCCCATAGCTCAAACCAAGAATATGCCACCTCTTTCAGGCTGTAGGAGGCCAACTCCACTCCCTCTGTCTCAGTAGCCTGCATAACTCGGAGGGTCTTATGCAACTCGTCAATGAAGTCATGGGGGTCCTCCTCGGGGTTAGTACCCGTGAACACCAGAGGATCTAACTAAAGAAATCTGTTCACTCTGGAACTAGCAGAATCCTCTTGCAGACTAGAAGAAGTAGGTACAATATTTGATCTCTGTGCCTGGGAAGCCACTATCTGAGCCAACATTTGTATGGAACCCCTAAGATCCCCATCAAAAACATCGGAATCGGAAGATGGAGCTGGAGGTGGAACTGGAATATCAGTTGGAGGGACCGTTGCATCCTTAGGAGGTGTAGGGATATGTGCAGTCTGATTAGTTGTAGTAGAATCAGATAGTGTAAGAATTGGAGGAATATCCTCGCCCCTTGGGTGCTCACCCGCATCATCAATTATAGAATCAACTGCCACTCCTGGTGTGACATTAGATCTTTGGCCGGTTCTTGCCTTCTTCTTAGGTGCCATATACTGAAAGTTAGAGCAAAGGACGAGTTAAAGGAGGAACAATCTTACAATCAGCTTAATAGCACGATCGAGAACATGAAAGAAGGGTATTATTCCTAAATGCCAAAGTAGACTCCTAATTATAGATGTGGTCGACAACACACCGATAAGAAGGACTCTACCAGACATGGCTCCGAGACATCCTAGGAATCTTTAAAACCTTAGGCTCTGATACCAAGTTTATCATGCCCCAAACTCAGGGAGCGTGACCGGCGCTCAACCGAGTGAACCCGGTCAAGCAAGACTGTTAGATTTTCTCCTACCCAAACTCTTCCATGTATAAAGAGGAGATATACTCCATTAATCAATCACTGTAAAGATTTTATTAACAACTTCCATTTGAGTCTCATTAGCAGCTTCATTCATAATTTCCAAAATATTATGAGTTTACAAAATTAAAAAAACATGATTTCCAAATACCAACATTTCTACTTCAATTCCCAACATCAACCATAACCCACAACCTGTCTACGGAGCCTCTAAGTACAAGAGAAGAGTAATATGGAAATACCGGCAACAAGGCCCCGGCAATACCTCAAAACACAGTACATGTGAAACAAAAGATACATGACCTCGAAATGAAGTAGGGTTTACCAAGTCAGATAAAGAGAGTGTACCGCTATCAGTGATCAATGTCGCCTGCTGTAAAACTACCTGCATCCATTAAAGATGCAGCGCCCCCGGCAAAAGGGACGTTAGTACCGTCAAATAGCACTAGTATGTAAAGCTAAAAGTCCTCTTTCAAAATGGAATGTCCATATAAGAAAATGAAAATCATAGAAACAGTAAGCCACAATCAACAATATCCAAATGTCCAATTAAAACACAATTCAAAATACGAACTTCTTATACAATTTTGGTTGGGAGATCATTAGCACCGATATACCAGCATCTTTGTTAGCACGGAGTCTGATCACGCTCGATCGGCTAGGCCATCTCCCCACGAACAATGTGGATTGATATGTGATGTGAAATAAAAATGTTACCAAGAGTAGTACCACCATGTGCACAACATGGCGTCCGATATCCACCCGATTAGCTAGGCCGCCTTCCCACATATGCTGTGTGGGTTGACTTTTTCAATCCACAATTATTACCAGTTTCATCCCAATTAAGGGGAATAATATCACAATTTCAAAAATATTTCAATTTCATCCCAAATAAGAGGAATAATCTCAATCCACCCCTACACCGGCAAGTGTAGTTTCAGATGTGGGCCCTATGACCTACCCTTCCTCGGTTTTTCTAATAATGCTCCCAAAAACGTTTTTGATTTTATTTGCATGCAGAGGTAACATAAATACAATTGTACTCACCTCAACATCTTTCACATTGTATAACTTCTCATTAGAATTTCCAGTCATTCACAACAACAATATTTCCTTGGCTCATTTGGCCATTCACAAGATTCTTTAATCCTGGCACGATGGCCGCATTTCATATCCCACACTTTCACCTCTTTCAAATTCAAATATCACCCTCAACTAACAACATATAGAATATTTTAGCAATCATATACCTCAAATTCATTAGTAATGGAAACTTTTAACATAAAAGGTTTCTTCCCAAAGAATGGGGCATACCGACGAGCAATAAGAACACATATAAAAATCATAAACAATCAATACATCATTTATTCTTGCAATAATCTTTCCCAGAAATGACAATATACAATCCCAACACCTGAGTATGTAAGAACTCAAGCTACACTGGATATGTTTATAAAGCAAAACATTAGTTAAAACAGCCACTTATGGGCATGAATTGAGTAAAAAAGCTTTTAGGCGATTCTATTTTTGAAATTATTTTTTAAATAATTGAGTGGAGGCTCATTTCATATTCTTTATCGCATCCTCTCAAATCATTTGCACTACTAGCCACAATCATAACTTAAATTCTTGGCACGTTGGCCACACTCTATATCCCCAATTCACTTATTTCACTTTCAACCATCTGTATAGATTATCAACAATAACACATTTCCAATCAAGACTTTAGATACACATGTGAGCAATTAAGAGTCTTAAGAATATTGAGATTTTCTCACACAATTTGGCATCATAACCTTCATTTGTAACACGACTCAAAAACATAGCCTTTTAATACACAAACCATACTTTGAACATCTATCTTTCGACATAAGGCTCATTCGGAATAATCAAGTTTATAGGGAATAACCCGGATTGATCTTACAGAAACATTATGGAATTCGATTCTAAGAGAGAAAGTTTCGCCAACATACCTCAAATTTGTCCCTTAATGATACTACAACGATCCACTATACTAAGCAACTTCAATCTACAATAACAACATCCAATGGAACCTGTATTAGTAACAAATTCCGTAGTTTAGGCCATTTAGGCATTTTATCAAACACCTAGTAGGCATGAATCTTTACATCTCTTACCCATAGATTTAGTTCATCCAACTACTACCATTTACCAAATATTTATCCCACCATCATTTTTAAACAATTCATAAATTCCAACACCACATACATGACCATCCATCCACACCCAACCAACAAAATTCCATATAATAATTACCTTTCAATCTCTACAACGGTTATGTATTTATGGGAACTTATGGCTTCCAATCACCATAACATAAGTTCCAATACTTAATTCATACCCATATTCCCATAATACATCCATACATGTAAGTCTAAGGGTGTAGGATTACCATTTGGAAAAAATCTTGCAAAATCCTCCTTTTAGTTCTTGAAAATATTTCTTGAAGATCTATGTATTTTATGGAGGACTGAGTTAGTTTTAGGGTGGAATTGATGGAATCAAACACAAAATTAGTAGGGATTACTCACCTTGAATATGGGGGGAGTTGGAGGTCTCGAAAGAGTGGAGGAAAACCCCAAAGTTCGGCCAAGAGAAATGGGGTAAAATGAACCCCGAATGAGTATATAGTAGTTTCAGGCACCACAGGTGGCCTGGGACACTGCCTATGGCACTGGCTCTAGAACTTAAAAGAAATCCCAGCGCCAGGGCTAGCGCCCCATGCTACCCTGGGCGTTGGCAACGGGAAATTATTTTTTCCGGCACAGAAATTGGCATAACGCTTTCATACTATGTCTGAATTCGACGATTCTTTTTGCTATGGCTCTGTAATTTCAATATGGATCTAATGCTTCAATCAAAAATTAATTTAGAGCTCATTATTTTAATGTGATATATCCAAATTAAATTCTGGGCATACGCCCAAGTCCAACATTACCATCCGGACCCAACAGAATCATCAAAACTCTGTTCCGAGGTCAAATAAAAAAAAATTTGAACTTTGTCATAATACATAATATGAAGCTACTCAAGATTTCAAATAGTTAAAAGGAGCGTAAATGTTCAAAATGACAAGTCGGGTCATTACAATATACTACAGTTCTGCACATTCTTTGTGCAGGTCCAGGTACTTCTGATTGAGCAGATTGATAGAGAGGCATGCTTGAGCTTGTTGGAGACTTCAAGGTATCCCTGTTATTCCATTTGTAGACCTCAAAGTCACCTTCATTACTTTATTTGTGTTGTTTATGTATTCCAAATAGTATAGTACTCTTCGAGACTTGATATGTATTCCATGTAGAGCTTATGACTCAGTACTACTGGATTTTGGGAAGTTGATTATTATATTCACGTTTGGTTGTATTTACGTATTTTGCAGTTTTTGTTAAAATTGATGTTGTTATATTTTGATTGATTTCGTTATGGGATTGGCTTACTTAGTCTTAGAGAAGAGGTGTCATCATGACCTCTATGACTGGATTTGGGTCGTGACAAGTTGGTATCAGAGATCTAGGTTCATAGGTTCTACGAGTCGTGAGCATGTTTAGTCGAGTCTTGTGGATCGGTATGGATACATATGTACTTATCTTTGAGAGGCTAACAAACTGTTAGGAAACTTCACTTTATTTCATTCTAAATCATGTGGATTCATTTATTCCAAAGTTTGAATCCTTACTCTTCTACTCTCTCATAGATGGTAAGGACACGCACTATCGGATCGGTTGACCAGACACTCGTGCCCCTACTATAGCAGCGAGAGGATGGGGCCAAGAAAGGGCTCGTACTACAGCTATAACACCTACCAGAGCAGCAGCTGTGGAGCCTCTAGCAGCCCTAGTTGAGGATCAGGAACCTGAGCATGTTGAGAGGGCACCTGATCCTATTGCTACGCTGGCGCTCCAGGAGCTTGGTCCGGGCAAGGTTGATTCTGGTTGCACCAACTATTTCACAGGAAGGGGGAGGAGCTCAGACTCCCGCTGCCCATATACCAGAGCACTCAGCTCATGCTTATCAAACACCGGTGTTATGCCCGTGCATCCAGTAGTTGTAGCAAAGCTTGAGGTCAGGCCAGTTGCGTTGGTTGAGGAGCAAAAGTGATTAGAGAGGTTCCAGAAGTATCATCCTCCTCATTTCAGTGGTGGACCTTCTGAGGAATGCAAAGGGTTTCTTGGACCAATGTCACCATATTCTACGTGCTATGGGTTTGGTGGAGTCGAGTGGGGTCGACCTTGCTACTTTTTAGTTGACGGAGCCGGCATATAAATGGTGGTAGACTTATGAGTTGAGTTGTCCAGCTAGTGCAGCACCACTTACTTGGTCCCAGTTCTTTGATCTCTTCTTGAAGGAGTTTATTCCACAGACCCGCATGGATGAGTTATTCAGCGAGTTTGAGCAGTTGTGTTGGGGGTATGAATGTGTCTGAGTAAGCTATAAGGTTTACAGAGTTATCTTGTCATGATCCTGCCTTGGTTTCCACTAATAGAGAGAGAGTCCGTATATTTATTAAGGAACTCATCTATAGCATCAGATTTGGGATGGCATGGGAGTTGGAGATTGAACTCCATTCCATCAAGTTATAGAGGTTTCTATGAGGTTTGAGCGTATTCGCGGGCAGGAGAGGGGGGATAGGGAGGCTAAGAATCCTTGATGTTTTGGAGGGTTTAGTGGGTCCCACTCTTCAGTTTTGGCCCATCATGGCAGAGGCTTTGTCAGTCGACCAGTTCAGTCCGCACTTAAGGTTACCCGTAGTGCTCTAGCTAGTAAAGGACCCCAAGGCACTCATATCAGATAGTAATCTTTTAGTGCACCTTCTGCACGGGGTTCCAATTACGGTAATTCCAGTCGTCCGGGGCAGACCCAGTACCAGCAGCCACGCTCGCAAAGGGGTTGTTTCAAGTGTGATGATACCAGGCACATTGTGAGAGATTGTCTCAAACTTCGAAGGGGTGGAGCTCAATAGGGTACTCAGGCTATGGTTTCTTCTACAGTTGCTACTCTACCTGCACAGCTAGCTAGGGGTAGAGGGTGTCCTAGAGGGGGAGTTTAGGACCGTTGTTATACTTTCCCTGGTAGGACTGAGTCAGTTTCAACAGATGTCATCATTACAGTTATTGTTCCGGTCTTTCATAGAGATGCATCAGTTTTATTTGATCTGGGTTCTACTTATTTGTATGTGCCATCCTATTTTGCTTCATATTTGGATATATCTCATGATTCTTTGAATACTCCTGTTTGTGTGTCTACACCCATTGGGGATTCTATTATGGTGGAACATGTCTATCGCTCTTGTTTGGTCACTACTGGGGGCTACGAGACTAGTGTTATTCTTCTATTGCTTAATATGGTGGGTTTTGATGTGATTTTGGATATGGATTGGCTATCTCCGTATCATGCTATTTTTGATTATCACGCTAAGACCGTGACATTGTCTATGCCAGGTTTGTCGAGGTTGGAGTTGAGAGGTTCTTTGGGCTATATACCTAGTAGAGTGGTCTCCTTTCTAAAACCTCAACGGATGGCTGAGAAAGGGTGTTTGGCGTGCTTAGCCTTTGTGAGGGATGTTAGTGCTGATACTCCTACCGTTGAGTTAGTTTCATTAGTGAGGGAGTTACCATATGTGTTTCCAGCAGATCTACTAGGCATGCCGATAGGGATATTGATTTTTGTATTGAGTTGGTGTCGGGCACTCAGACCATATCTATTCTACCATACCGCATGGCTCCAGTTGAGTTGCAGGAATTAAAGGAACAACTTCAATAATTTCTAGATAAAGGTTTCATCAGACCGAGTGTTTCACCTTGGGGTGCACTAGTTCTATTTGTGGAGAAGAATGACGGTTCCATGAGAATGTACATTGACTACAGGAAATTGAACAAGGTTACTATCAAGAACAAGTATCTGTTATCACGTATAGATGATTTATTTAATCAGCTTCAGGGTGCTCAAGTATTCTCGAAGATTTATTTGAGATCGGGGTACCATCAGTTGAAGATCAGAGCTTTATATATTCCTAAGCCGACTTTTAGGACCTGTTATGGGCATTATGAGTTCTTGGTGATGTCTTTTGGGCTGACCAATGCCCCAACAGCCTTCATGCACTTGATGAATGTTTCATCTTTATCTGGATTCCTTCGTCATTATGTTTATTGACGATATATTGGTGTATTCTCGCAGCTGGGAGAAGCATGAGCAGCACTTGAGGATCGTGCTCCGCACTTTGAGGGAGAAGAAGTTATACGCTAATTTCTCCAAGTGCAAGTTTTGGTTTGACTCGGTGGCATCTTGGGCCATGTGGTGTCCAGTGAGGGGATTAAGGTAGATCTCAACAAGATTGAGGCAGTTCAGAATTGGCCCAGACCTTCTACCGCTACTAAGATCCAGAGTTTTCTAGGTTTGGCTGTGTATTATCACCGCTTCATGAAGGGTTTCTCATCTATTGCAGCTCCACTGACAAGGTTGACTCAGAAGGGTGCCCCACTCAGGTGGTCTGACAAGTGTGAGGAGAGCTTTCAGAAGCTCAAGACTTCCTTGACTACAGCTCCAGTTTTGGTTTTGCCTTCATGATTGGGTTCATATATAGTATAGTGTGATTTTTCACGGGTTGGCATTGGGTGTGTGTTGATACAGGATGGTAGAGTGATTTCCTATGCTTCACGTCAGTTAAAGCCCCATGAGAAGAACTACCAAATGCATGATTTGGAATTGGTAGCTATTGTACACGCACTCAAAATTTGGAGGCATAATCTTTATGGTATATCGTGTGTGGTGTATACGGATCACCGGAGTCTTCAACACCTATTCAAGTAGAAGGATTTGAACTTGAGGCAACGGAGGTGGTTAGAGCTACTAAAGGACTATGATATAACCATTATTCATCATCCTAGGACGGCCAACGTGGTGGCTGATGCTTTGAGTAGGAAGGCGGAAAAAATGGGGAGTCTTTCTTTCATTCCAGTTGGGAAGAGACCATTCGCTTTGGATGTTCAAGCGTTGGCCAACGGGTTCATGAGGTTAGATATTATGGAGCATAGCATGGTTCTTGCTTGCTTTGTATCACGGTCGTCCTTGTTTGAGCGTATCAAGGAGCGTCAGTATGATGATCTCCATTTGCTTGTCCTTAAGGACACGGTGCAGTATGGTGATGCTAAGGAGGTGTCTATTGGTGATGATGGGGTATGGAGGCTTCAGGGACGTATTTGTGTGCCTGATGTGGATGGGTTACGACAGCTAATTCTTGAGGATGCCCTTAGTTCGCGGTATTCCATTCATCAGGGTGCCGCGAAGAAGTACCATGATTTAAAGCAGCACTGCTCATGGGAAGGATGAAGAAAGATATTGTTGAGTATGTGGCACAGTGTTTGAACCATCAACAGGTTAAGTATGAGCATCAGAGACCGGGTGATTTTCTTCAGAGGCTTGATATTTCAGAGTGGAAGTAGGAGCGTATAACAGTGAATTTTGTGGTTGGGCTGCCATGGACATTGAGGAGATTTGATGTTGTGTGGGTCACTGTAGACAGGTTGACCAAGTCTGCACATTTGATTACAGTCAAGACTACCTACACTTGAGAGCAACTGGCAAGGATTTATCTTAGAGAGATTGTTCGCTTGCATGGTATGCCCGTTTCTATTATCTCAAATCGAGGCACTGAGTTTATATCACATTTTTGGAGAGTCATGTAGCGTGAGTTGGGCACACAGGTCGAGCTGAGTACGGCATTTCATCCCCAGATAAACATGTAGTCCGAACGTACTATTCATATCTTGTAGGATAGGTTGCGAGCCCATGTCATTGCTTTCTGGGGCTAGTGGGATCGATTTCTACCGTTAGCAGAGTTTACCTACAACAACAACTATAAGTTGAGTATCCAGATGGCTCCTTATGAGGCCGTATATGGGAGGCAATGTAGATCTCCGGTTGGTTGGTTTGAGCCTAGGGAGGCTAGGTGTCACACCCCCTTTTTACCAACCTTTTAAAAGATATAAAGTTATTTTTAAGAGCTAAAGGGGTTTTAAATTTTAAAAGTGACAAAGTATTGTGTTCAAAAGGGATTTTCTAGAGTTGCCACTTGATATTTTATTTTTGGCGTGCCAAGTCACCATTAAAAAATTATTTTTCCTTTTAAAACATATTTGACTCAAAACCGGTTTGCGAAAGAAGATTCTAAGTAAGGGGGTTCATTTGACTCCAGAAGGAGGTGTTAGACATACTTGATCTAGTTGGCTTTTAAAAATACTCGAGTTGAGGCAAAACACACAAAAAGAAAAATAAATACAAAAAGAGAATCGAGGTTGTCCCGACCTAAATAAAGAAAAATTTTTTAAAAAAAAAAGAAAATTAACGTATTACAGTCCTAAACTAGCCTATACTATACCTTTTTCACGATGTTTGTCACGCCCTCCAAATACATACACTACGGGGCATGTCCCTGATTAAAAATATTTACAAATTTCTCGGGCATTTTCCGGATAAAATAATAAACTAAGGAACAACATCTAACCTCAAATGAAACGGAAAAATTCTAAAATTTACCTCCCCAAATGTGGTCGGCCTAAACATGCTACTACCGGATAACGAAATGGAATGGAATAACGAAAAGTGGATTAAAAGCACGATGAACCAACTCACATGCACATACATAACAATTTATCACAAATAAAATTTGCATGCGAAAATTTTCAATGACACACAAATACTATTTAGTTCTACTAAATCATGTTGGTCACACCAAGGGTGAAAATAACAACATTTTGATGAAGGAACCGTTTTCACTATCCATATCAGTCATGAAAAATCAAATGTACGATCTGAATAATCTCCAAATCACTGACATATTATTATTGCTAATGGATTGACCTTTTAATTCAAGTAAGACCCAACTTAAGACTTAATATCTTTGTAATGAACAGCATGAGTCTAAACAATCAAAATTTTCTAAAATTAACATAAGCACATAAGCCAAAGAACATGTCAAAGTTTAATCACTGTTCGTTCCAGGATCAAGATTAATTTTACGAAGATTAACTTCTTCCATTTATCATTTGAGCACTTGAAGTTCAAACACAAAAACATGCCTGATGAAAATTAACACTAATAATAAACACTTAAGACTACCTAAAAGCATGAGTCATGGATTTTTCAACGTACAGCACATGAAAATCAAGCATGAAATTAGCACAGTTAAATTAAACCTAATAATTCAAGTATGGTTTGTGTTAAACACCAGAGAAATCAGTAAAGGAAAAAAAGAAACCAAACAAACCATTTAAAATCAGAACACTAATGTTTAGGTTTTCAGTCAATTTTCAATATTTATACCGATTTTATGTTCCTAAACCCAATTCAAACCAAAGCTGTTATCACACCTTGAATCACACCAAAAATAAATCAAGAGAGATTAGAAATAATTAACCTGTCACAAAGATATTAAGTCTTAAAACCGGAACTCGAAACGGCAATCAAATTCGAACAGAAACATGAACCGAACCAAGAATGGACTCAACCAGTCACGATAGAACCCAGAACACCAACAAAGCCTCAAGCAAACTCCATTTTTGAAACCAAAAATCCGAAATTGAAGATGAAGAAAGCAGAATATTTTTGTATCTTTTTTCTGAAACTCAAATCCTAACTAATTCAAAAAAACAGAAACATTCTCTTTTTGTATGTCTTTTTCCTGAAATTTAAAGAAGCGAAAAACAAAGGAGAGATTGAAGAGAAAGGAAGTTTCCACTAAACCGTAGAACTTTTTTTTCCAAATTTCTGTCCCACTTTTTTCATGTCGAAAAATTCCCCTTCAAATCTGAAAATGAGGGAATACATATAGGGGTCGTCCCTGAATGTTCTCTTCTTCCTCTCCAAGAAGTCGGATCAAATTCCTTTGGATACAAGCACGTGATGAATGTAAGGCTCAGATTAATCGAAATCGACCCGACGCCCTTCATTCGTCCAGCATACGCCTTCAAGAGATTTCAATCGCGTGATTTTGTTTGCAAAAGGGAGAGTGAGGAAGGGAGATGATGATTATTCTTTACGTGGCTTGGATGAAGTGGAAAAGTGAGAGAGGATAGGGAACCAGGTGAGTGATACAGACGAGTAACTCGTCCGATTTGGTGAGTTTCCGGTGAGTTTTGGGGGTGGTGGTGCGGCGGCAGGGAGGAAGAGAGTAGAGGTGCGGCTGTTTTGAATTCTAGAGTTAGGTTTGGAGAAAATAAGGTTTTTATATGATAGTGTGAAAGAATAGGGGCCATTGGATTAAATGGAATGAAGGTCTAGATTAAATTAAGAGTTCATTGGGTTGACGAGTCAGATGGATGGGTTTGGCGGGTCGGAGTAGGGGTGGCAAACGGGTGGGTCGGGTCGGATATGAGCGAGTCGAAGACGGGTAATTCAAAAAACGGATAATATGGGTGGATAATTATTTTCTTTTAACCATTTTGTCACCTCTAGGTCGGAGTGTTGATGGGTCAGTTTAATATTGGGCTCGTGTCTTGTTGGGTTTAAAATTGGGCTGCAAAGCTGAAAATTTGGACAATTTAATCAAGATTAATACTATTAAAATAAATTATCCATAATCAAAGTTCTTCCTAAAAATAAAACTACTACATACTTACTAATTAACCTTAAATTTTATACTAAGATGGAAAATGTTATAAGAATGAAACTATTTTTGTGTTTTCAAATTTATGTTTTTAAAACTAAAAATAAAAGTAGATTGAAATTCTATTAAAATAAAATAAGTAAATATGTAAAAATAATAAGTTTTAAAAGTCGCGCGGTCAAAAATTGTGTGCTTACACTAGGTTATTGGGCACTTATTTGATTCGCGATGCTTTGGAAAAGGTGAAATTAATACAGGAGCGGCTTCGTACAGTACAGTCCAGGCAAAAGAGTTTATGTTAATAGTAAGGCTCATGATGTGGCATTCATGGTGGGTGAGAGAGTTCTACTCAGAGTTTCTCCCATGAAGTGTGTGATGAGGTTCAAGAAGAAGGACAGGTTAAGCCCTTGGTATATTGGTTCTTTTGACGTTCTAGAGAAAAGTTGGAGAGGTGGCCTACAGACTTGCTTTGCTACCCAGCTTATCGGGAGTTCATCTGATGTTTCTGACGACCCGATAGGTCATTTTGATTTCTAGCTCTTATTTTCGTATTTTGAGACCTCTATTAGCTCCATTTGATGTTTCTCAATTTGCGTGCGCAGTCCATATCTTTTTTTGAAAATATTTTACGTGAAAATTTTAAGAAAATATGATTTTTAGCTTTAAAAATAACTCGAGCCGACTACGGCCAACATTTTGTATAAACGATCCTGAATCGATATTTTGACGATCTCGGTGGGTCCGTATCGTAATTTTCGACTTGGGCGTATGCCCGAAATCGAATTTGGAAGTTCCTAACTTGATTTGACTCATTTTGTCAAAAGCTAGTAATTTGAAGGTTTGGAAATTTCTTAGGTTTGACCGTAGGTTGACTTTATAGCTACCGGGTTCGGATTTTGGTTTCAAGACTTGGTATAGGTTCATTTTTCTATTTGAAACTTGTTTAAAAATTTTGGTGCAAATCAGAGCTAGTTTGGTAGGATTCGGACGCTCGGTTGTGATATTAGAAGTTCTTGAGTTTTCTTTGAAATTTTATACATTTTAACGTCCGATTCGTAGTTCTAGATATTATTTTGGTGTTTTGATCATGTGAGCGAGCATATATGATGTTATTACACTTGTGTGTATGTTTGGTTTGGAGCACGAGGGGCTCGGCTGAGTTTTCGATAAGCTACGGACCATTTTGGACTTAGGAAGTTGCTGGTTTAAGTTATCTTCTGGTGTCTGGTACATTGTGGTTCGCGATCATGAAGGAAAAATGGGGCTGGGGAGGAATTCCTTCTTCCCGAACGCTAGGAGCTGGTCGCGAACGTGAAGTAGTGAGGGGTTTACCCTTTGCGAACGCGACCTTTCTCTCGCGAACATGATGGGTTGTGGGATCTGGGGGAGTCAGGCGTTACTCTTCGCGAACACGGCCTTTGGCACGCGAACGCGAAGGCAGGGGGGAGCAATAATTCAAAATGGTTTGTGTTAAAAACTAGAGAAATTTAGTAAAGGAAAAAAGAAACCAAACAAACCATTTAAAATCAGAACACTAATGTTTAGGCTTTCAGTCAATTTTTAATATTTATACCCATTTTAAGTTCTTAAACCCATTTCAAACCAGAGCTCTTATCATACCTTTAATAACACCAAAGTAAAGTAAGAGGGATTAGAAATAATTAACCTGAAATAGTCTTTGATTAACAAAAATTCCAACAATTACACGAATAGAGTTCACCGTAGCTACGATCGGAACTTGAAATGACAATCAAATTTGAACAAAAACATAAACCGAACCAAGAACGGACCTCAACCAGTCAAGATCGAACCCACGCACACCAAAACAGCCTCAAGCAAACTCCATTTTTGAAACCAAAAATCCGAAATTGAAGATGAAGAAAGCAGAATATTTTTGTATCTTTTTTCTGAAATTCAAATCCTAACTAATTTAAAAATACAGAAATATTCTGTTTTTGTAGTATACCTTTTTCCTGAAATTAAAAGAAGCGAAAAACCAAAGAAGAGATTGAAGAGAAAAGGAAGTTTCCACTAAACCGTAGAACCTTTTTTTTCCAAATTTCTGTTCCACTTTTTTCACGTCGAAACATTCCCCTTCAAATCTGAAAATGAGGAATACATATAGGGGTCGTCCCTGAATGTTCTCTTCTTCCTCTCCAAGAAGTCGGATCCAAATTCCTTTGGAGACAAGCACGTGATGAATATAAGGCACGGATTGATTGAAATCGATCCAACGCCCTTCATTCATCCAGCACACGCCTTCTAGAGATTTCAATCGCGTGATTTTGTTTACAAAAGGGAGAGTGAGGAAGGGAGATGATGATTATTCTTCATGTGGTTTGGATGAAGTGGAAAAGTGAGAGAGGATAGGGGACCACGTGAGTGATACGAACGAGTCACTCGTTCGATTTGGTGAGTTTTTCAGTGAGTTTTGTGGGTGGTGGCGCGGCGGCAAGGAGGAGGAAAGTGGAGGTGCGGATGTTTTGACTTTTAGAGTTAGGGTTTGGAGAAAATAAGGTTTTTATATGATAGTGTGAAAGAATAGGAACCATTAGATTAAATGGAATAAATGTATGGGATTTAATTAAGGGTGTGTTGGGTTAACGGGGCGGATAGATAGGTTTGGCGGGTCGGAGTGTTGATGGGTTAGTTTAATATTAGGATCATGTCTTGTTGGGTTCAAAATCGGGCGACAAAGCTGAAAATTTGGATGATTTAATTAAGATTAATACTATTAAATTAAATTATCCATAATCAAAGTTCTTCCTAAAATTAAAATACTACAAACGTACTAATTAACCTTGAATTTTGTACTAAGATGGGACATGTTGTATGAATGAAACTATTTTTGTGTTTTCAAATTTATGTTTTTAAAATTAAAAATAAAAGTAGACTGAAATCCTATTAAAATAAAATAAGTAAATATGTAAAAATAATAAGTTTTAAAAGTTGCCCGGTCAAATATTACGTGCTTACAACTGCACAATTTGCTTGAAAACACGAAGAGTTTTTTAGTAAAGAATTAAGTAAGCAACATAATTGATTTCTGACCCCACACTTATTCAAAAAACGTAAAGATGGATAAAAGATTATGATCAAGCCCTGGTATTTAAGTTGCCTATATATCCTTGGTTATAAAGGAATCATGTCACAAGTAGTTCGGAAGTAGAAAAAATGATGGAGTATGCTGAGGTGGAGAGTCGAGTGAAATGCCGTCGAGGTTCTGGTTCGCGATTCCTATCATTACATAAAAAATAAACAAAATAAAATAAAATTACAAGGAAAACTAGAACATCCTGTCTACTCTTCTGTCTTGAATCTTCTTCAGTCCTGTTGTGCATCTTCGAATGTATACCTGCATTCTTAAGGAGAGCTTCTACTTTTTCTAACTTGAATTGACCCTATTCTTCATCTGGGCTCCTACTGCCTGAATTTTAAGGACTAAAAGTTGACTCTATTCTTCAAGCAAGCTCCTGCTGCTTGAACTTGAAGGGAACTAAAACTTGACCCTATTCTTCAGGCAGGCTCCTAGTGCTTTTGACTTGAATTGAAAATATAAAGTTGGCCCTGTTCTTCAGGTGGACTCCTGGTACTTCTGACTTGACCTTGAAAACTGACTATGTCCTCTATGCGGGATCCTGCAATCAAAACAATAAAACAAACAAACTTTTCTGCCCCAGTTTGCACTAGGAAAATTTGTGAGTTTTTAGCAAAACTATAAACCACATATGTTATTGATGAAGGATGCAATTATGAGAGTAAAACTAAAGACTCGACTAGGATGTGTGTCTCCTATGAGTAAAACTGACAACCTTATACTAGGAAGTGTGTCTCCTGAGAGTAAAACCGACAAACTTAGACTAGGAAGTTCATCTCCTGAAAAGTATGACCTGAATGACCCAAATTAGGAAGTGCATCTCCTAGGGATGAAACTTGAATGACCCAAATTAAGAAGTGTGTCTCCTATGAGTGAACTTTGAATGACTCAAACTAGAAAGTGGTCTCCTAGGGGTGAAACTTGAATGACCCAAATTAAGAAGTGTCTTCTATGGGTGAAACTTGTAACCTAAAATTAGGAAGTGCATATCCTAAAAAAAAATTTTAAAAGACCCAGACTAGGAAGTGCGTCTCCTAGGTTTGAAACTTGAATAACCCAAACTAGGAAGTGTGTCTCCTAGGGTTGAAACTTGAATGAACCAAAATAGGAAGTATGCATCCTATGGGTAAAACTTGAATGACCCAAACTAGAAAGTGTGTCTCCTAGGGGTGAAACTTGAAACCTATAATTAGGAAGTGCGTCTCCTAAAAATAAAATCTAAAATACCTAGACTAGAAAGTGTGTTTCCTAAGGTAAAGTTTCAATTTAGGTTGTGTGTTTCCTAAAAAGTATAACCTGAATGACCCAAACTAGGAAGTGTAACTCCTAGGGGTGAGACTTGAATGACTCAAACTAGGAAGTGCGTTTGTCAGGGGTGAAACCTTTAACCTAAAATTAGGAAGTGTGTCTCCTAAAAAAATGATATCTGAAAGACCCAGATTAGGAAGTGTGTCTCCTAAGGGTAAAACCTTTAACCTAAAATTAGGAAGTACGTCTCCTAAAGAAAAAAAATCTGAAAGACCCAGATTAGGAAGTGCGTCTACTAGGGGTAAAACCTTTAACCTAGGAAGTTTGTCTCCTAAAAAGTATAACCTAAAAGACAACTAAACTAGAAAGTGCATCTCTTAAGGGTGAAACTTATAAGCTCAAACTAGGAAGTGTATCTCCTAGGAGTGGAGCTTAACAACTGAAAGTAGGAAGTGCGTCTCCTATGAGTAAAGACTTGGACTAGGAAGTGCGTCTCCTAAAGTGAAACTTAAATGACCCAAACTAGGAAGTATGTCTGCTAAGGGTAAAAGTCATCTCAACTGGTAAATATCAAGGGGTAAAATTTATCTCAAATAGCCTTTGCGTTGGCAGAACTGGGCATTGCACCTTATAAAAATTCAAGCTCTTAAGTTCTGACTTGAAGATAGTCTTCATTTCTATTTCAAACAAAGAAAACTTATGAGTTCAAAACATGATGGTTAGTTTGTGGCCTTGGCGTCGGGGACAGTTTCTCTTGCACGATCAACTTTGGTTTCAACTTGGAGGGATTATGCTCATTGTTGGCCTACTGGACTATTGATACAACTCTAATCACCTGAGGTACCTATCACATATATGTTGCATTATGCTCACCGTCCAAAAATTGTTGCACCTTTGTATTTACCGTGAATTCAGGAATTCCTTGTTCAACTAAATTCAAATTGTTACTTCATATTACCCCCTCTTGAATCATGTCACCTTTGATGTGCTTGCCAGAATTTGCTTTGTGCAACTGGAAAGCTGGTAGCAGATTTTGAAGTCTTTTCTTACTTGTTTCGAGTAGAACTAACACAAAAGGACTTGTTGTAACAACCCGACTGGTAGTTTTGAGATCTAGCATATCGTTCAGTGGTTTGAGACCTTGGGTAGCTACACTTCAGGTGCTACGACTTATACGTATGGTCGGAATTAAATTTCGGGAAGTTCGGAGTTGATTTGGAAAGAAAATTCTAATTTCGGAAGCGATAAGTTGGAAGAATTAACTAAGGTTTGACTTTTGAATAAATGACTTTGGAATTAAAATTTGAAGGTTCCAATATGTTCGTATGATCATTTTGGTCTTAGGAGCGTATCTGGATGTCGATTTGGAGGTCCATAGGTCATTTCGGCGTCAATTGGCAAAAGTTGAAAATTGGATGATTTTGGAAAGTTTGACAGGGAGTAGACCTTTTGCTATCGGTGTCGGATTCTGATTCTGGAAGTATAAGTAGTCTGTAATTTCAATTATGACTTGTGTGCAAAATTTGAGGTCAATCGGACTTGATTTGATAGGTTTCGGCATCCAATGTAAAAGTTTGAAGTTCTAAAGTTCATTAAGCTTGAATTGGGGTATGATTCATGGTTTTAGCATTGTTTGGTGTAATTTAAAGGCTCGACTAAGTTCGTATTATATTTTTGGACGTGTTGGTATCTTTAGTTAAGGTCCTGAGGATCTCAGGTGAATTCCGGATGGTTAACGAATCGATTTTTGGACTTAAGAAATGCTGAAGTTGGGCAGCAGCTGGTGTGATTGCTTGTACGATGTCTTGGTCATAGAAGCAACATCGCAGAAGCGAGGTTGATCTCACAGATGATAAATGGGAAGGGGAAAAGCAGTGGTCACAAGTGCAAAGAAATTCCTGAACCAGCGGAATCACAGAAGCGAGAATGAAGACGCAGAAGCGGCGGGTCCGCAGATGCGCGATTGGCCATCGTAGAACCAAAAATGCTTCTGCAGATGCGAGATCTCATTTGGGTAGTGTACTCCGCAGATGCACATTTTGGCTCACAAAAGTGAGGCTGCTAATGTGCAAATATATCCGCAGAAGCGGAAACTGGGCAGAACATAAGGAGATCGAACTTGGTCATTTTTATTTGGGATTTTTGGAGCTCGGTTCTTGGGCGATTTTGAGGAGTTTTCATCATGTAACACAATGTAAGAAATTTATCACTTGTTATGAGCTTAATGTAAGGTTTATATGTGGATTTAAACAGGCAAATTTAGGAAAATTGTGGAATTTTGGTAGAAAACCTAAAATTACTAATTTTAGATTTTGACCGCGATTTTGGACATAGAATTAAGAAAAATTGTATATTTGAGTTAGTAATGTTATGGGTAAGGTTTATCATCGAAAAGTTTCAGAATCGGGGCACGTGGGCCCGAAGTGTGACTTTATCAACTTTTCGAACGGAGTTGGAAATTGTTTAAATTGATTAATTATGGGTGTTAGAGTATATTTTGATTTGTTTGCACCTTGTATGACTAGTTTTGGATTGACGGGCATCGGTTTGAGGTGTTAAAGAGGCTTTGGAGTTGGTTATGGAACTTCGGAGCTAGGTAAATCTCATGTCTAACCGTGTGAGGGGGAAACTACCCCTAGGTGATATATTTGATATGTGCTACTTATTGCGGGACTACGTATGCACAAGGTGACGAGAGTCCATACATAGCTAAATCCATGTTATTGTTCGGGTAGACTTAGGTTCACACCATGCTATAACTGTACTATTTGAGTTGTTTCTTGCCTATTAAATTGCCTTATTTTACATTACGACTTGAGACTAGACTTGTGTAATGTGATAGACCTGCTATTGTAGAGATTCAACGGGCTTCATGATTAGCCGCAAAATAATTGTACTCCTTTTACAAATTTCTCTCGTGCTATGCATTCTCATCGAAAGGTTTTCCCAAAAATTTATAACTCACACGTCTATTCGTGAGTGGGGTCAAGGACCCGTTAAAGCTTCTTATTCTAATCGGATCGGGCGGTTTGCCTCAGCAGGATAGATATATCTATGGTTCATGTCGTTCGACCCTCGGCAGTGCGCACATTATGATGGATCGGGTCGTATGCCTCGGCAGGATTATGTATCACACTATCATGGGAGCGGGCCATTCGCCTCGGTAGTAAAATAGATATATCTATGGTTCGTAAATGTTACGATGGATCGGTCTGTACGCCTCGGCATTTCTATAAAATACTCTTATGAAATCGTGCGTAATAATTGGCAAAAAGTCAGCATACGTGTGAGCTTTTCCTGATTAAACTGTGGCGACCTATCTAGTAAGGTTTATTATATATATGCTCTGATTGAGGAGGTAACTACTAGCTGAGAGTTTGAGTTATTGCTGAGAGGAGGATTGTACCACATATTATACTTGTTATTGTGCTTATTTACTCTGACTCACACATGTTTACTTCTATTGTATCTGTCTTATTGGACCACTAGAAAGCATTGATGTCGACCCCTCGTCGTTACTTCTCTGGGGTTAGGCTAGATACTTACTGGGTACGCATTGATTTATGTACTCATGATACATTTGCTGCACTTTTTGTGAAGGTACATATATGTCTGGTGGTGTTTTAGGTGCAGAGGCACGACTATTGCGGGGACTTTACCGTGAGCTGCATTTCATGTTACGATCCGCAATCTACAGAGTCTCCATCAGGGTTATTTATATTCTCCTATCTAATTTGTATTACAGACAGATGTTGTAGTTTATTATATTTCCTAGTTTATGCTCATGCACTTGTGACACCGGGTTTTGAGGGTTCCTACGGCTTGTTCATTTTTGTAGTTCGTGTAAATGTTATCATTCAACTATAAATTCTATTTCATACTATTTAATTAATGAAAATTTCGATTTCAAACTACTAAAATGAGTAATTAAGTTGATAAATCATCGTTGGCTTGCCTGACGGTTGCGTTAGGCGCCATCACGACCTTTAGTGGATTTTTGGGTCGTGACAGCTTGGTATCAGAGCTTTAGGTTCACCTAGGTCTCACGAGTCATGAGCAAGTCTAGTAGATTCTTGTGGATCGGTACGAAGACGTCTATACTTATCTTTGAGAGGCTGCAGGGCTATTAAGAGCACTTCCCTTCTTGATTTCCTTATCTTGCGGTTTGATTCTATTAAGGCTTGTGCCTTTATTTCCTTCCTACTCAATCTTATGTGACATGCTTGTTATCAATTGGGCATCGAGGAGTTGTAGTGGTACTGCAGATGTGGTGCGAGATATTTCCCCTGCGTGTTCGGGCAGGTTATTATCGTCGCCTTGCAGAAGGATGTTCTTTTGTTCCAACTCAGTATCTGTATTTTATATGCTTTCAAGACTGTGCACGGGTTGCTACGATGTCCATGCATTGTTATCGCATAATGTTGGTGTAATGGTAAGGTGCTTGGTTATGTGTCGAGGCAGTGAATGACATAAAAGGAGGATTTCTCAGTGCATGATTTAGGGGTTCAACATTTAATTCCAGCAAAAGAAGGGCAATCAGACTATGGATGTATATGCTTTGGTTGATGGAGTAACGAGACTTAATATTTTCGAGCGTGGTGGAATTCTCATTGGTGATGGGGCATCGTCATCCTTGTTGGAACGCAATAAGGTCCGCCGATGTTATAGTCTTCTTTGATTTTTTCCTTCGGGGCAGGGTGTTGTAAAATGGTGCCTAAGACGCGGTTGTCAGAGATAGCGATTCCGAATCAAATTGGTGATTCTAATGTTGATGGCTCGAGAAAGATGATCTTCCAGGAGGTTTAGAGTGAGTAAAAATTCATTAGTTCAGGTCCTACCGATAGGGATTTGATTTGAGGCAACAGTTGAGCAGCAAAGTATGAGGGAGGACATAGCGGAAAGTGTTTCACGGTAGTTGAAGTACTAGCAGGTCAAGTATGAAAAGCAGAGGTTGAGAAGTTTCTTAAAGGAGATGGTTTGACCGAAGTGGGAGTGGTAGAGTAGCGTATAGATGCTGTAGTAGGATAGCCACATGCTTTGAGAGAGTTTAGAGCGATTTTGGGAATCGTGATGGAAGGTAGTTTGGTCTACGGATTTTATTTGGGATGGTGGTTACTGTATTGAGGAAAATTGAATACGGCAGAAAGTAGTTTGCTTGGAATGAAGAGGGGTGTGAAAACTTGATTATTGTTGGGATGCAACATGACTTCGAGTTTTGAATGTGTTGTCACATTTTTAGGTAATGTCAATGGAGAATGAACTGACTTGTATAGTTGGTGGGCGAGCATGGGCTCAGGAGAGTTTACTAATTTCGTGGTAGTTGTAACCAGTGCAGCGCCGTTGGAAGATGTCGGCATGGAATTCCACAGGTGGGTTATATCCTGTGAGCAGGTTAGCTGTTGCGTGATGTTGATGAAACTTCTGCGAAGAATACTACTTGCTACCCGGTAAGAGGTAGAATATGTGATTGTGACTGATGATTCAAAATGTTCATGAAAAGCTTAACAAAAGACTTAGACAAATTTGGCGGGTTAACGGTACGGGATCATGGTAAATGAGAAGGAGGAATCATTGTGGGCTCTACATTATGTGATGGTAGCTTAAAGCTAAGTGGGGGAGCTCACCGTCTACGATTGGATCGTGTGGTTGTCGGCTTGTATAGCTTCTGCTTATCTGTACGTTGGTGGATTATTGGTGGGTAAGAAAAAGGAAAATATCAGGGGTAATTTGGGCAGAGAAATTGATAAATGTGTGCTATATTCCGCCTTATCGATTCATGTGTGGGTGTTGGAAGGACTCAGAGTTTACGCTTTGTGGATGTGATATACAAGGAAAGGAATTATGCCGGTTGCTTCTTTGAGAGGGTATTCATGCTCTAGCAGAATGTTGGAGTTTGGTTATGTTCGAGATCATGTCAGAGTAGGCGACTCTCAACAACGGTCCTAGTGGGTTCAAGAATTAAAGCGCAGTGCCTAATGATTTCGGGTCCGTTGTGTAGTTAAGGACTGAGTTTTCGTAGTGGATTGTGAACGAGACTTGGAATGTTCTATGTTATCATTAGGTATGCGGTGCAGTATTAGAGGAAAGGAAGAAATAGCTTCGGATTTGCAGAAGGTCTTGCAGAATGGGTGTACCAGTCAGATGCTATTACGCACATAAGGAGAGTATGGGATGGTTCATAAGGAAGGAAACTATGTGGTCTCGTGATGCGGGTCACTCGGATGAGTCCAGATTTGGTTTGTTATGTTTTCGAATGGAGCTAATATTATTTCTAAGGCAAGTCGAGAGTAAAATTGAAAGAAGTTAGGTCGGTTAGTAATGGTTGAATCGGCATGATTGTGGCAATGATCAGTTCCTTCAATATGTGAAGTTATACATGTGGTTTATGGTTGTACATGCGTGCTTGACATCTACCACAACTAGATTGATTTAGGAGGTATTTGATTCAAATGGCCTTGTTGTATAAATGGATTCCGGAAGAGTCATGGCGGTTGAGGTCACGACTTGAGGTTTGTATTTTCTGCGATTTGGGAATTCAGTTGCGTGCTGCATTGATTCTTCTTAAATGAGCTAAGTGAGAGGTTTCTAGCCAAAGAAGTGTTTATTCTACTGGCAGTTCAGGAGTTATGATGAATTCGTGTATTCTCGCGTAGCGGCATGATAGGTGCAGTGAGCGGCATGGGAATTTTGAAAGTTGAGAATCAAGGTTGCGGTTCGTTGTTGACAAGAATGCCACGGACTCGGATGAGCAGAGGAAAATTCAGATGTTCAGTGTAAGCTGGCATTTTCTTTAGTGTCACCTGAGAACGGCATTCTGTGTAAGAGGTTTTGTGTATTGATTTGCGGATTCTTGATTTTCTTTACAAAATTTGAACAGTTGGTGGTCTGGATGTGCAGACTGTACTACCTGGTGCGAAAAGACGTGGGAGAGTATCCCACGGGGAAAATTGTATAAGTATGGCATATTAGTCACTTCATTATTAATGATTGAAACCAAGTATGGAGATTCTGGTACTGTCACTAATGTGAGAGTTTATGCCTGGAAGGAACCCTAGTCCTTTGGTTGTGAACTGTGGGAGTTGTTCTAGATTGATATGGCTTGATTATTCACATATGTGTTGTGGTCCCGTGTAGCTTGTGGTGTCATATGAGCATGATGGCTCTCGAGATGCAGGTTATTTATCGCACCTTAGTCGTGCTTGGGTTTTGTGGCGTATTACGTTGTCCATCTCCCCAGAGTTGTATTTTTGCACTTGACGTGCTTGTGGCCAGTATTTGGTATTTCTTAGGTATAAGCATTTTGGCTTTATGGGCATTTCCTTAATTATGGTTATGTGTGGATCGGGTGGCACGCCGCTATGGGTACGTTATGTGGATCAGATTGCACGTCGCAACGGTATCGTGTTTGGATAAGGTTGCACGCCGCAATGGTATCATGTCTGGATCGGGTTGCACTCCACAACAATGATATGTTGAGTACGGTTCCCTATATCTATCCCTGCATATTTTGTTTCTCATTCCCTGAGAAGGGTTTATAACATTTGTTCGACCGTTTTACTCATTACGCGGGATGGATAATTCTTTTTCAGAGTTCGTTCCTCCTTCTATGTCATATTCGAGTTGTATCTTGTCGGCACATTAATGGCGTCATATGCGATCTGGGTCAGTGTTTGAGGTGGCTTATTGCCTGAATAGCTTGTACTGGGTGAGATGAGATTATTGAATCTGAAATTAGTGCAACTAGATTTATATAAGGTATATTTAAGAGAAAATATCATTATTCAGTTCAGAATGAGGTAATGGTTCTTGTCAAGAGGGGAAACTCCGTGATTTATTGATTCGGCAGGTGGTTATTAGTTTCTACACATCCCTCCGTTGTGGCTGTATTCCGAGAGTTGGAACAAGACTTATATGCATCATGAGGCGTATTACGGGCATCATATTCGTGAAATTTCAGCTATTATGGTCGGAGGATGTTATTATGGGCAACCGACTTATGCGGTGCATGGTGTGATTTCAGCATAGGTGCACGATATTGGTACAGTGTGTGGTGATTGGTACGGTGTTCATATGTTAGAAACAGGTCTTGTAGAGAAATTCAGAGGTTGGAATTTGGTTCTAAGGCTTATGGATTAAATAAAAGGGAGGATCATCAGTCTGACTCGAGCTAATATGCTCAACTGGATTGTGGTGGCACGAGTAGGTGCACGAGGTATTAAACAGTGATTTTGGACAACCCCAGAGCAGTCCTCGAAACGTTCGAGGATGAACGTATGTTTAAGTGGGGGAGAATATAATGACCGACCAGTAGTTTTGAGCTCTAGCGCGTCGTTCGGCGGTTTGAGCCTTTGGGTAGCTTCACTTCAGGTGCTACGACTTGTACGCGTGGTCGGAATTGAATTTCGGGAAGTTCGGAGTTTATTTGGAAAGAAAATTCTAATTTCGGAAGCTTTAAGTTGGAAGAATTGACAAAGGTTTGACTTTTGAGTAAACGACTTCGGAATCAGAATTTGAAGGTTCCAACAGGTTCGTATGATGAATTTGGTCTTAGGAGCGTGTCCGGATGTTAATTTGGAGGTCCGTAGGTCATTTCGGCGTCAATTGGCGAAAGTTGAAAATTTATGATTTTGGGAAGTTTGACGGGGAGTGGACTTTTTGATATCGGAGTCAAATTCTGATTCCGGAACTAGGAGTAGGTCCATAATGTCAATTATGACTTGTGTGAAAAATTTGAGGTCAATCAGACTTGATTTGATAGGTTTCGGTGTCGAATGTAGAAGTTTGAAGTTCTAAAGTTCATTAAGCTTGAATTGGGGTGCGATTCGTGGTTTTAGCATTGTTTGATATGATTTGTAGGCTAGACTAAGTTCGTATTATATTTTAGGACGTGTTGGTATATTTTGTTAAGGTCCTGAGGGCCTCGGGTGAATTCTGGATGGTTAACAGATTGATTTTTTTACTTAAGAAATGCTGAAGCTAGGCAGCAACTGGTGTGATCACCTCTGCGATGTCTTGGTCGCAGAAGCGACATCGTAGAAGCGACATAGAAGAAATGAGGTCGTGCTCACATAAGTGAAAAGGGAAGGGGCAATACAGTGGCTGCAGGTGGGAAGAAATTCCTGCACCTGCGGAATCTGAGAAGTGAGAATGAAGATGCAGAAGCAGCGGGTCCACAGATGCGCGATTGGCCATCGCAGAAGCGACTGTGCAGAAATGTAAATGCTTTCGCAGATGCGAGGTCTCAACTGGGAAGTGTACCCCGCAAATGCGCATTGTGGCTCGCAAAAGAGAGGCCGCAGATACGCAAATATGTCCGCAGAAGCGGAAACTGGGCAAAACATAAGGGGATCGAACTTGGTCATTTCGTCATTTTTATTTGGGATTTTTGGAGCTCGGTTCTTGGGAGATTTTGAAGAGTTTTCATCATGTAACACAAGGTAAGTAATTTCCCATTTGTTGTGAGCTTAATGTAAGGTTTATATGTGGATTTAAGGAGGAAAATTTAGAAAAGTTGTGGGATTTTGGTAGAAAACCTAGCATTGATAATTTTGGATTTTGACCGCGATTTTTGGAAATGGATTAAGAATAAATTATATATTTTAGTGAGCAATGTTATAGGTAAGGTTTATCTTCGAAAAGTTTCAGAAATTCAGGCACGTGGGCCTAAGGGGTGATTTTATCGACTTTTCGAGCGAAGTAGGGAATTGTTTAAATTGATTAATTATGGGTGTTAGAGTATATTTTTATTAGTTTGCATCTTGTTTGACTAGTTTTGGATCGACGGGCATCGGTGTGAGGTGTTAGAGAGGCTTTGGTGCCGATTATGGAACTTCGAAGCGAGGTAAGTCTCCCGTCTAACCCTGTAAGGGGGAAACTACCCCTAGGTGATGTATTTGATATGTGCTACTTGTTATGGGGGCTAAGTACGCACAAGGTGACGAGAGTCCATACGTAGCTAAATACATGTTATTGTCCGGATAGACTTAGGTTCACATCATGCTATAGCTGTACTATTTGAGTTGTCTCCTGCCTATTAAATTCCTTTATTTTACATTATGACTTGAGACTAGACTTGTGTGGAGTGATAGACTTGCTATTGTAGAGATTCGATGGGCTTCATGATTAGCCGCAAAATAATTGTACTCCTCTTTCAAATTTCTCTCGCGCTATGCGTTTTCATCGAAAGGTTTTTCCAAAAATTTATAACTCACACGTCTATTCGTGAGTAGGGTCAAGGGCCCATCAAAGCTTCTTATTCTAATCGTATCGGGCCGTTCGCCTCAGCAGGATAGATACATCTATGGTTTGTGTCATTCGACCCTCGTCAGTGCGCACATTATGATGGATCGGGCTGTATGCCTCGGCAGGATTACATACCACACTTTTATGCGAGCGGATCGTTCTCCTCGGAAATAATATAGATGTATCTATGGCTCGAAAATGTTACGATGGATTGGGCCGTACGCCTCGGTATTTCTATAAAATACTCTTATGAAATCGTGCGTAATAATTGGCAAGAAGTCAGCATATCTGTGAGCTTTTCCTGATTAAACTGTGGCTACCTATCTAGTAAGGTCCATTATAAATATACTCTGATTGAGGAGGTAACTACTAGCTGAGAGTTTGAGTTATTGCTGAGAGGAGGATTGTACCACATATTATACTTGTTATTGTGCTTATTTACTCTGACTCACACCTGTTTACTTCTATTATATCTGTCTTATTGGACCACTAGAAAGCATTGATGTCGACCCCTCGTCGCTACTTCTCTAGAGTTAGCCTAGATACTTACTCGGTACGCATTGATTTATGTACTCATGCTACATTTGCTGCACTTTTTGTGTAGGTACATATATGTCTGGTGGTCTTTTGGGAGTAGAGGCGCGACTATTGCGGGGACTTTACCGTGCGCTGCATTTCATGTTACGATCTGCAGCCTACAAAGTCTTCATCAGGGTTATTTATATTCTCCTGTCTAATTTGTATTCCAGAAAGTTGTTGTAGTTTATTATATTTCCTAGTTGATGCTCATGAACTTGTGACACTGTGTTTTGGGAGTTCCTATGGGTTGTTCATTATTGTAGTTCATGTAAATGTTATCATTCACCTGTAAATTCTATTTCATACTATTTAATTAATAAAAAATTTGGTTTCAAACTACTAAAATGAGTAATTAAATTGATAAATCATCGCTGGCTTGCCTGACGGCGGCGTTAGGCACCATCACGACCTTTAGTGGATTTTGGGTCGTGACACTTGTATAAGTAAAAGCAAAAAAACAAAGCGATGTGACTTCGAAGTAGACAGAATAAACACTTAAACAGTAATGCCAATTATGGAGGAGTAAAAGGAATAGACTTATTTTAGTGCGGTAACCAACTCTAATGATTGTGACATGCACTTTGGACTGATGAGCCTAATCTGTCCAACTAATCAAACCTTCAATTCGTATCATGCCTTCATACTTCAACCAGGCTTCAATGATCCAACTTCTCTGTAAAATCCACACTCTTCACTCGACTTGTAGTGCCACGAAGGGTTTTCACCATCAAGCCTCTCTCATTTTATTTTTCTCTCAACTCACTGGCGTCTTATGGTGTCCGTGAGGGTTTTCACTAATACTACTCTCTCATTTTTATCATTTTCTCTCCTTGTGCTGAGAGCAAGGTATTACCCATGATGCAAGAAGATCATACATTTACCACACACTTGACTTGGCATTCTCATAGATTAATCGGAAGGTCTTACTTTGGACCGTATTGTAGGCTTTTGGACAAGGTTAGAAAGAAAGGATGACATGAAGGCTCAAAACAACTAAGGCGAAAATGTTTAAATTTACAACTTTTAGAATCAGATCGTTTTGCAAAACTAACACTTCTGCCCCAGTTTCATCGAGTCTGGGGAAGTTTGAATTTTTTTCCGGTGGGACCTAATCTCAGAGTAAGGCTGCCTACGTATCCTTTAAAGGAATCAGGTCGGGCGTAATTCAAAAAAATACTTTTTGTTGTTGTGTTTTTTCCTTTTTCTTCCTTTTCCTCTTTTCTTTTTTTTTCTCTTATTTTTTTTCCTTTTCTTTTTTCCTTCTTCTTTTTTCCCCTTTTTTTCTTTCTTTTTCTTTTTTTTCTTTTTATTTTAATTCTATTTTCAAACTCTATTTCTGATTCCAAAAGAGGGGTATTAAAGGAAGTAAACTATGGCTCAAAAGGGGTAGGAAACGGTAAAAAGTGTCTGGATAGCAGAATAAAATGCATTCATCATACCAAACCTTGAAAATTCCAAGTACAAAGCATGTGATTGAAGATAATCAAAGGAACCAAACACAATATTTGTTGATGCCATCAACACAAACAAAAAATACCAATGGGCAATACCTTTGTCCCAATGAATGACCCTTGCCAGTTCGAATAGGGCCCGACTCAACTTTATCTTGTTGTGGAATGATGCATTTTAACATTCCAAGCTCTAACTGAAATAGGCCAGTAATAGTGTACCACCTATCAACCTATGTGTACCACCTATTAGCGTCTTGATGGGTGTACCATTCCAAGGCTGCTCCACTCAAGCTCTGACTGAAATTGTCCATTAGCAACTCGTTATTCCCGCTAGCACCTCTTATCTTATGACAATAACCTCTCAAATGAGACACTGGATCTCCATGACTGTCATATAAATCAAACTTTGGCATCTTGAACGAACAGGCAGTTGGGCGTCAAGGAACAAGCATAAGTCCTTGTAAGACACACTTACTGGGCTTCCTATCCCTTGTATGTTCCTTAAAGACTGCTATAGACTCTTCACCTTCCTGGATATCTCGTCTTGATTCAGGTCTTACCATACTTTCCAATTTCAATAGAGGCTCAAAATGAGAAGTATAACAGTATGGATCCGGGACCTTAAAAGTTGGTTCTGGAGCATAGTACTCGGCATCGGGAACTTTGAACACGGGTTCACTAGGAAATCACGGAAGGGTGGTTTGTGAAGGAGCTACAAAAATAGGATTGGTTAATGGAGCGGGATATGGGGTAGGTTTGGCTAATGGAGCATGAAGAGGTTGGGATGAAGTGCTAGGGTAATTGTGGTAAAGGGTAAAGCCTGAAGCATGTTGTGGGGAAAGATCAGTAGTAGTGGAAATCTGGGCTTGTGATAGTAGTGGGATAGTAGCAGGGTTTTTAGTGTAGTTAGTGTTAAATGAGGGTGGAGGGTGCCCCCTGATCCAAGCTTGTTACATCTATGCCATTTGTTGTTTAAACCGTAGGACCTCTTCTTTCAACTCAGATTCTAATTCAACAATCTCCTTTGACGGATCGACAACACCTGTGTCCAATTCCTTACTAGCCATGGCTGCCTTGCTCTTTGACCTTGTATTGTATGGATGACTCATCAGAACGCCACAAACTATCCACATTCTTGAATGATAACAATGAAAATAACCAAGAGGATCCAAAAAAAGCCAACATGTGAGCGTTAGGGCATTTAGCAGATAATAATATCACATTTCGTGCAACGCACTAGCAACAATTAACGGTTCTAGAATGACTTTGAGGGTCCAAGCATTTTTTGCATCATCCCAACTTATGCTCAGTCCAGCCTTCCCTTTTCCTTCCCTCTCTATCAATCCTTGGTTTACTCATTTTCTTTCCTCTCATCACTCTTTTCTTTCTCACGCTTCTTATATCCCATAATTTCCTCTTTTCTTTTATTTTGAATATGATTTGATGGAACCCGATGTACGTTGCCTATGTATCATGTTAAACATGAATCAAACCAACCGTAGTTCTGAAAAAGTGATGGACAGAAAAAATAAAAATATTTTTAAATTTTTCATTTATAATTGTTTTGGTTATTTTAAATACAAAATAGGAAATACGATAACAAAGGACTCGACAAACTCAACTAATACGATAGACTATGACAACACCTAAAGTACTTAATACTGCTGGACAAGACTAGAAAGTAAAAGACAACATAAAAACGAATTCAAAACATAAAAGGCCTCATCAAGTAGCTCTTGAATGCGACGGTCCTAGTTGTGAAGCTCCTGAGGTATTTGTCATACTCAAGCTCTTGTAGGTGGATCCATACATGAATGAGAAGAATAAGACCAAAGAGAGTTAGTGACTCAAGACACTATGTGAGACCATAACACTTCCTATTGGATACATGCAAGACACGACTGAGGCTATTTTTTGCTAAATGGCCTACGTGGCCAAAAGTGGCTAGATGTGCAAACTTAATAAGGGCGACCTTTAACACATGTAAACACCTCACGAAGTCCTATAAGGCCTTAGACTCCCACGAATCATAGTCTCCAAAATTACTTTGCATAAATGACCCCACTTTGCAAAAATGGCCTGTGTGGCCAAAAATTGCTAAGCATGCAGCTTATATAGGGACAGACCTTAAAAGAAGAGGAAACCTTGTTGTGGACTCAGGACTCCTCAGACATGATTCAACAAGCTACTTTTTCGAAATAGCCCTATTTTGCAAAAAATGACCGATGTGGCCAAACGTGGCTAGACCTGAAAGACCTGGCTACTATCCCTCCAAACAAAAATCTTTAAGACTCACTAGGAAGACGAGGAAAGATCGGACCGATGTGGGTTGCCTATGTATCTCGCCCCAAAAAACGAGAATCAGGTATGCGTAGTTCGTGAGGAATGGTCAAAATTTGAAAGGCTTGCAAAAAAGGTTAATTGGACTTGAAAAATGAGAGGGTTTTTTTCTTTTTTGTAAAAATGGTATAAAAGTGTAAACTCTTTTTGTAATTTTTTTTTGAAAAACTATGAAAGAAAAATGTGAGTGGGACCTACTTGCTTTATTTTTTTAATATTTCACCCTCTTTCTTTCTCGCCCATCCCCAACAAGAATTGGTCCTCCAAATAACTCTTTTACCCTTAAAGAATGCAACAAAGAGTATATAAGGATGATTTAATGCCTTTTTGGGTCGCGAGCCCATTTTGACATAATTTGGATAGGCCTCCTACAAAGAGACACAGTACTTGAGATTGAGCCTTGCTAGGTCTAGATGACATGATGCAAATAAGAATGACCTAAAGTCCGACCTAAGTTAAGGATTTGACTAGATTGGGATTCGGTACGGCACGTGGTCGATGGCGGATGCTCGCAGACATAATTAGAACTTCAGGGAAATAAGTCACAAAAGATTGCGGTGGAGAGCCAATTTCGCTGACTGCAAAACAGTTTTGCGACCGCAAAGTCGACCGCATATTGGTTGCGCACTACCTAGGTACTAACCCATCGCATAACGTTTAGGCGACCATGAAATCTATTTTGCTATAGGAACTGCACCATAGATCCCTCATGTATTAAACCTTCATCTCTTTCTCTTTCTTATGTTCGAGCCCCTACTCTAATCCACACAAAAAAAAACAAAAAAAATAAGAGAAAAAAAATGAAAGAAAAGCTTGAACGATTATACTCACTTTGCTCGGAGGATTCACTTCTAAGTGGTTTGCTCAATCTCCTCACTGATCTAGTATGAAACTTTTCCCCTAATTTTGCTCAGGTGATTTGATACTTACTCGCATCAGTTTCCCCCCTCCTCCATGATACTCGTTCTCTCTACCTTTTTTTGTGTTTCATGTGTTTGGGTGATCAATTTGGGGGGCAAATTGTTTGTTAAAATCAAAAGCATGGGGCTAGGGCAAGGGTTACTGATTGATGTTAGTGGTTGTCGTGATGTTTGAAAATGCACAGGGGGAATTAGTAAGATGAACTTAGAATTGATAAATTGATGGTAGTGTTGTGTTAAAACTGTGAAATGTTGTTGTGCCCAGGTAGTATAGAGTAAAATTGAAGTCCCATGGTTGTCTATTTATCATTTACATAGAGAAGATTATTTCTGCGGCACCGCGTAACTGATTTGCAGTCCGCTGAATCATCGCATATCTTGTATGCTTGTATGCTTGTGGGATATCGACTCTTCGAAAGATTCTTTGGTCGTGGAGTTGATCTGCGGGACGCGAACCTGTTGCAAATGTCAACAAGTGCAAGCAATTTGTGAAGCTAAAAATGCGGTCAATCTGTTATCGCAAATTAGTTCTGCGACTACTTCTGTGGTCCGCATAAGTTGTTGACCATACCATTGAATATTCTGCGATGCACTTCACGGTCCACATTTCTTTTCTGCGATCACAAATGTGCTCTGCAAAATCTATTTTTTGCCCTTCATTTCTTTGCCATGTTCTACAAATATTCTACCATATACTCACTTCACTTTTATTGGCAGGAATGACACCAAAGAAAACCCAAGAATCTACAGCACCACCACACGAGGAAAGAGACGGGTTGGAGCTGTAAGTCCAACATCACAGTAGCCCCAATGCAAAAGGCCTGGCACACATGTCAATTCATCTAGTATGTCTTCCAGTCTGAAGAGGAAGGGGCACAACTTGACCTATTGCCACCAGTTGACCTCCGGGCCAAAGCACGTAGAACAATACTGAGGATATTAGGTTTAGTAGCACCATTTCTTGGAATAAATACAAAGAGGGATTGGAGAAAAGGAAGATCATCGAGGAAAAGATGCTAAGTGTGAATGGACATAAAGAACACTACCCGCATGTGCTAGACAACATCCAAAAGAGGGGATTGGAGTTCTTCACTGAATCACCGGAGGAATACAACGATACACTTATTAGGTAGTTCTATGTTGCATATGCTACTTCAATAACTAAGCAGCAAGCGAAGCACCATTCTTACTTGACCCCCGTCACAATCAAAGGAGTTGAGGTATCTTGTGGACAAAAATCAATAAATGAAACTTATTTCGGGACTTGGGAGCCATGCATGGCAGAATATGATTCAATGATGGCAAATAAGGAAATGAGCCTTCTTGGATAGCCTCTGTCACAACTCAGGGGACTCGAACCTGGATTGTTCCGGGCCAGAAGATCCACAAGAGGGATTTCACCCAAAAGAATTGGTATTCGCTAAGTTTTATCTACTATCGCACACAGCCAACGAGAAATGAGATTGATATCAGTGTAGAGAAGGCAATCCTCATTGCTTCAATCATGTCAGTTTCGGGATTGATTTTGGCCAGCTCATATTCCCGGAGATTGGGGTTCGGGAAAAACAGAAGGAAACTTTGCTTCCCCTTACATGACCCATCAATGCTTTGTGTGAAGATGCAGGGGTTCCCCCACTTCCCAAATATGACCGCATGATAGAAGCCACTTAAGAGCAACTAGTCATCCTCACACCGGACTCGTCCACTTCCGCAGCACCTGCCACCCCGTCAGCACCAGCCACCTCTTTAGCACCAGCTACCTCCACATCCACTCCCAGGCCGGCCACTGCTACACCCCTGTTTCACTACCTGCCATCTCCAAGCTTGGTCTACTAGCACAACAAGAAAATGCCAAAGTAGAAAAACTTGTAAAAGAACTTCCACTACTTTTCAGGCAAGCATTGGCAACACTCCAAGCCTCAGTAAGTGATCTTCAAAAGAAACATTTGTCATATGAAGATCGACTCCAAATATTTGAAGCCCGCCATGAGAAAGTTGAGCGACATAGAGCTGGGGACGTTCCTCAACTCAAAAAGGATTTTGCTGACCTCGAGTTGGAGATATATAAGATGCATACATTTGATTTTAACCTGACAACCCTTCTCCCGGTGGAGGGGGAGCATGGCACTTGCACCTCCCAAGTATCAAACCTTGATTTTGATTTTTTGAATCTCCTCTCAGTAGAGGAGTAACATGGTACTGGCATCTCGCAAGATCGGGGTCCTACTACACATACTGATGATCAGTTGGATGAGGAATCCTTAGAGTCTTGTAAGGAGACGGATGAATAGCAAACTTTTGAGAAGGGTGATGATGAGAGAGAAAATAGAGGTAAACAGGTTGCTGCTTCTGTAGAGGAACTAGGTGATGAGTAGGTGGATTTGCAGATAGCTATCGCCCATTCCCTAGAGGATATGGCTGCCATGGCTACCACCACGACCACATAACCAGCATCGGGTGAGGTCAGCAGCTCCCAGGTCCAGCACCCGACTCCGCATCTTGCAAAGCCTCCTACTTTGGTCTCGGACACCACTGTCTAGTCGGAGGATCCACCCACTGCCTTTTTAGTGTTATCTCATAGCCACATGTCCGCATCAGAGAGTTCAGCCCCTCCAAGCGCTTAGTGCACCCCAGGAAGCCCCTAAACATTGCTCTCACTTTTTTAATGCATTGGGGACAATGCATATTTCTGTGTTGGGGGTGGGGTAGAAAGATAAACTTTTGCAACTTGTATATAAATATTAGTCTTGATATGTGGATGTGTATATAGTATTAAATTCCCCTTGGTTTTTCTTTTTCGGGTTCTTTTCCAAGGGTGTAATAATAGAACCACACCCGTAGCATGAAACGTTTTGACTTATTTGATGCTTTTGTTCTAGATTCAAGCATGTGATAAGTTTTTATGGAATAAATTGTACCCTTCGATTTTTGTGAATAAATAGTCATTTTTGTGAAATCGAAGCTAGTTGTTTGACGTTGTGGTCACTTAAAATCTTGATATCGTATGATTAAGCTTTGATTTGCCTTGTTTTCATTTAAGGACTGAAATTATACCGATTTGAGCAGTTCATGCATCATGAGTGATGAGAATTTGTGAATAATGTATGTTCTCAATTTGTAATGTCTAGAACATGCCCAATTTGTTCCTCAATGCAAATCTTAGGTTGATGATTAGTTGTTGAAATGATCGTAGGCCTTCTTTGTGATTGCTAACTAATTTTTAGCCAAATTGACCTCCCTTGTGCATTTATTACCCCAGTTGTCCACCGTTGAGCCTTTAACCTTTCCTTTGGCTGCCACACTACAAACCGTTACCTTTTTTGTGAAATTACTCCCTCTTTTGTACTCATCCCTTCTTGAATGTTATGAATGAGGCTTTAAGCCTAAGTTGGGGTGTTTGTATCAATTGGGAAATAGTAGAGGTATGTATTGTGTATAAAAAGCTAATCTTATGAGGTAGTGTCTTGTGAAGTGAGCGGTTAAGTCAAGAGCCAACATACCTTAAGCAAAAAGCTTCACATCAATCTAAACCATGAAATACTAACTCTTTCAAAAACAAAAATAAGAGAAAAATTGAGTGTTGAGAAAACGTGGTATGGCGAGCAACTAGGAATTAGTCATGAATTACAAGGTGGGTTGATAGTGGCAATTAGATATCAGCAAGGGCAATGTGTGCTATTCGAGAAAGAATTTGTGTAGCGTTCGAGGAGGGTATAGTCACTATTTTCTCAAAACTTAATCTAACTCGTCCCCAAGCCTACACTACAACCAGTGAAAAGCCCTTTTTGATCAACAACCAATTATTCCTGAGCTAGCAATCAGTTAAAATAAGGGCAATCATATGGATTGATACTTGTAGCACTTAGCTTTCTTTGTGAGTGCAAGAGTGTTTCATTGTATCCCATGTACATATTTGTATTTGTTGAGTTGGGAATTTTCTTTGATGTTAGGACGCATGAATTGCAAGAGTTAGTAGAAGTTAGGTTTTTTGAAGTAGAATGCAAGTGCATATCTAGATATTAGGATTACTATGTCATTGCTTTTGAGGCTCGAAGCTCACAAACCTATTATTTGAACAGTTAAACGATTTGTGCCATTGTTGAAGGGTAAATAAAGTAAGTTATATGTTTGTTAGCTAATAATCAGCACCATCCATAATCATTGAATGTTTTGTGATCAATCGGAAATAGATTAGTTCTTAGTAGGGTAACATTTTAGTTGCTTGAAGATAAGCAAGAGTCTAAGTTGGGGGTGTTGATGTGCCGTAGAAATGTGGCACTTTCAATACTAATTTTATAGACTTTAGTTCATCTTTTAAAGAATTGTAAGTCATTTCCTATATAATTTTGGTGTTTTACAGGAAACCGGACATGAAGAGCCAAGAACATGATGATAAAACCCATGAAAAAGGCATATTTGCGACAGATAAGCGACCATAGAAGTGATGTGTAGACCACAGACCCATCGCAAACGTAGCCAGGCCATCCCAGTGTCAAAGAGTCAAAAATACGGTTCAATATGCGGTTGCATAACTCAAGTGTGGGCCGCAGAATTGTCACATAAATGCAAGAGGCATTCTAGTGAAGACAAATATGCGATCAAGTATGCGGCCGCGAAATCATTATTCGGACCACATAACTAATATGGAATGTAAATATGGAAAGCCTGGAGATCATTTGTGCGGTTAAGTTACTGATGTGCGTACCGTGGATCAGTTCGGTGGTCTATTTTGTGGTCGCAAAATCTATCCGAAGGGCTATTTTTGTCACACTTTATCCGCGAATTTTAAGTTATTATAAATAGAATAACTAGGTTTTTTGTGGGTCATCTTGTCTAAAAAAAGGTACTACACTTAGAGCATTCAATATGCCACTTGTTTGGAAGCTTTTCAGGAGAGATTCCAAGTCTTTGTCTTCATTGTAAGCTTTCATGACTTTATTTATTGCTTTTTTCTTGTATTTTAGTATGAGTAGCTAAATTTAAACACTAAGGTTGTGGATCCTAAGTGGGTGTAATATTAACGGGTGTTTACTATTGAATATATATATATATATATATATATATATATATATATATATATATATATATATATAATGGGCGGACTAGTGCATAGTTCTTGTTCTTTATTTATGGTTAGTGGTTGCAAATATTAACTAGTGCCAATTTACGTTATCTTTCACTTGAAAAAGTGGGTTAGGGTTTGGTAGAATGGAGTAGCAAGAGCTCAAGGATTTAAACCTTATTTAATAGAATAGCCTGCGAATAAGTGGATTCTACTTGGCAAAAATTGGTTGCTCTTAATTGTAACTCTTTTATATTTAAGAAAATCATAAAGAGGAAATACTACTCAACTATTGGGAAATATTGGGTAGTCATTTAGGAACCATTTGCATATCAAATGACCTTACATTAGAAATATATCATATTAAAATTGATAGTATTACATTCCATAGACGGGGATACAACCTTAGTTTCTTAATCATTTGTATCAATTCTCTTAACAAAATATCTTCTCTTATCAAATCATAATTACCAAAATCTTTTCAAACTAGTGGAAGATAATTACGGCTTTAGTCAACTAACACACTATTCAAGTAACCTTTTTACACCTATTCCTTGTGGGATTCGACACCAACCTAGTTGGGTTATTATATTAGACATCAACCACCTTACACCATTTATATAGGTATAATTTGAGTGTATCAAGAAAGGTCTAAGCTAGAAAGGCGGATATATTCAAAATTGCCCAAGGAAATTCCGAACTATTGCGAGAGTTCGTGATCCGGTTTAATAAGGAAATGATGTTGTTGCCGGTAGTACCAGACGAGTGGGCAATAGAAACATTCACGAAAGGTCTCAATCCTCTGAGTTCTGATACCTCCAAGAAACTAAAAGAAAGTCTGTTGGAATTCCAGGAAACCACATAGGTAGATGTCCATATTCGTTATGAATCAAAAATCAGAATTGAAGATGATCAACTGAGTTCTTCGGTGTCTTCTAAAGGATGGAATCGTGATCGGAATCAAGACAAATTCAAAAGTAATTTCGATGCAGATCAGAGATCTTCTAGGAGTCGCTTTCAGCCTTACCAAAGGATTGGTGAGTGAGAAAATAAAGGCTCCTTCTCCTGTAAAGCTCTGCTATTTCGACCATGATCCGCCCTTCGGGATCCCAAGATTCAGCATACCTCAGTTGTCTGACTATATCTTTAACATCACCCTAGTAGAATTGGTGTCGGCGATGAGGAATATTAATGAGGCTAGGTTCCCGAAACCAATCCGATCGAATCCTAGCCAATAGGATCCTAATTTATGTTGTGAGTTCCATAGAACTCATGGTCACAGGACTGGGGACTGTCGGCACCTTCGGGAAGAGGTGTCAGCATTGTTGAAGAATAATCACCTCAGAGAATTTCTAAGTGATCGGGCCAAAAGTAATTAAGGGAAAAACCGAGATGCCGAGGAACTAGCCAAACCGGTTGCAGGGTCGCTCGCTTAACAATAAACATGATCTTTAATGGAGACGAAGAAAATAAGGTGACATTTTCAGCTGTAAAGAAGATGAAGATATCGGTAACTCATGGCAAGAGGATCCGAGAAGTTTCAAAAGATGACATCACCTTTACAGAAGAGGAGGCCGTTGGACTTATTCTACCGCACAACGATGCTCTTGTAATATCTCTTAATGTTTTAGATTTCAAAATTAACCATGTGTTGGTTGATCCAGGTAGTTCAGCCAACATCATACAATGGAGAGTTTTGGAGCAAGCAAAGTTAACTGGAAACATAGTTCCGGCAATAAAGCTTTTAGCCGGGTTCAGCCTAAAAAGTATTACGACCCGATGAGAGATTTTGCTGCCCACGCATGCCAAGATGTAATGAAGACCACTCTATTCGAAGTGGTAGATGGGGACATGGGATACAACGTGATCTTGGAAGACCTTGGATACATGAAATGAAGGTTGTGTCGTCAACATATCATCAAATGTTGAATATTTGCGCATCGGAAGGGGTCAAAAAGATCGTAGGAGATCTACCAGCTGCAAAAGAGATGAACGTAGTTACCTTGTCCAGTAGAAGGGGGAAAGAAGCAAGCAAATAGCAACTACATGAGTCGGTGCCCTCTTCCACCCTTATTGAAGATAATGGAGAAGAGAATTCATCGGAGTTTTATCAGGTATCAGGGTCTTTTCAGGTACCGGAGGAAACACATACGACCAAATCAATCGCAGAAGAGCACGAACTAGTGGCCTTGTTCATGGAGTCCTTAGAAAGAAAATTCCACTTAGGAAAGAGGTTGAGTCCCGAACTCAGAATAAAAATTATTGACTTTCTTAAAGCTAACGTTGATTTTTTTGTGTGGTAACACTCATATATGATAGGAATTCCACTAGAGATGGTTGTCCATAAACTGAGTTTGGATCCTAACTTCACTTAGGTAAGGCAGAAGAAATGACCGATAGTAGAGGTCAGAAATAAGTTTGTCAAAGAAGAGGTAACTTGATTGCTAAATATAGGTTTGATTCGAGAGGTATATTACCTTGATTGGCTAGCTAACATAGTAGTAGTACCAAAGAAGAAAAATAAATTTAGAATGTGTGTAGATTATAAAGATTTGAATAAGGCATTCCCGGAGGACTCTTTCATGTTACCAAACATTGACCAAATGATCGATGTTATAGCCGGGCATGAGTTGATGACCTTTCTTGATGCATATTCCGGGTATAACCAAATACGGATGCACTCGGAGGATCAAGAAAAAATATCATTTATCTCAATTTTAGGCATGTACTGCTATAATTTGATGCCTTTCAAACATAAAAAATGCTGGAGCCACTTATCAAAGGCTCGTTAATAAAATATTTGAACAACAAATTGGTAAAACAATAGAGGTGTATATTGATGATATGTTGGTCAAGTCTCTTAATACAGGTGATCATTTCTCTTATTTCTATTAATATATTAGAGGATATGCTTCACGCTTGCGTTATGGATTTCGGGGGTTCTTGGGATCAGTTCTTGCTGCTTGCGGAGTTTGCCTACAACAACAACTACCAATCGTGTATTAAGATGGCTGCCTATCGAAAATTATATGGGAGGCAGTGCCATTCACCAGTTGTTTGGTTTGAGTCAGGAGAGGCTCGATTTTTGGGTACCGATTTGGTTCAGGATGCCTTGGAAAAGGTCAAGATGATTCAGGATCGACTTCGCACAGCTCAGTCTAGGCAAAAGAGTAATGCCAATCATAGAGTTCGTGATGTTGCATTCATGGTTGGAGAGAGGGTTTTTCTTCGGGTTTCACCCATGAAGGATGTGATGAGGTTAGGAAAGAAGGGCAAGTTGAGCCCTAGTTATATCAGACCCTTTGAGATTCTTGAGAGGGTTGGTGAGGTGGCCTACAGGCTTGCACTGCCTCCTAGCTTATCATCAATTCACCCGGTATTCCATGTCTCCATGCTCCGAAAGTATCACGGTGATCCGTCCTATGTATTAGATTTTAGCTCAGTCCAATTGGACAAGGATTTGACTTACGAGAAGGAGCCGATGGCCATTCTAGTAAGACAGGTCCGAAAGTTGAGGTCCAAGAGTTATCCTTCTGTTAGAGTGCAGTAGAGAGGTCAGCCAATTGAGGCAGCCATGTGGAAGTTCGAGTCCGACATGTGGAGTAGATACCCACACCTTTTCACCAGTCTAGGTACCTTTCTATGTTCGTTCTAGGACGAACGTTTGTTTTATAAGTGGAGAATGTGATGACCTGATAAGTCATTTTAAGTTTTAACCTTTATTTATGTGTTTTAAGACCTCGATTAGCTCTGTTTAGCATTCCTCGATTTGCATGCGCAGTCCGTGTCTTATTTCAAAAGGTCTTTATGTCACAAATTGAAGAAAGTGTGAATTTTTGTCTTAAAAATAATTTGAGTTGACTACAATCAACATTTAGTGTACACGGACCCAGATCAGTATTTTGATAGTCCTGATGGGTCCGTAGTTTTTTGGGACTTGAGCGTATGCCCGTAAATCAATGCGGAAGTCCCTAACTTAATTTAATGTGATTTGTTGAAAACTAGTAATTTGAAGGTTTAAAGAATCTGAAGTTTGACCGTAGGTTGACTTTATAGCTACCGGGTTCGGGGTTCGGGTTTCGGTTCCGAGACTTGGTATAGGTTTATTTTATTGTTATTGACTTGTCTAAAAAATTTGGTTCAAGATGTAGTTGATTTGACAAGAATCGGACGCTCGGTTATAAATTTGAAAGTTCTTAAGTTTCTTAGAAAAATTTCATGTTTTTTGATATTCGATTTGTAGTTCCAAGTGTTATTTTTGTGTATTGATTGCGCGAGTAAGTTCGTATCATGTTATTACACTTTTGTGCATGTTATTTTGGAGCCCGAGGTGCTCGGGTGAGTTTCGGATAGGCTACGGGTCAATTTTGGACTTACCGGTTGTAGCTCCAACTGGTTTTCTATTATCTGGTGCATTGTTCTTTGCGATCGCGAAGGTAAACTTGGGCTGGGGGTGTATTTCTTCATCGCGAACACGATGGCTAGGTCATGAACGCGAAGCACTGGAGGGTTTAATCTTCGCGAACGCGACCAGCCTCTCGCGAACGTATAGGGTTGGGGGGCCTAGGATGGATCTTGGTTGTTACTCTACGCGAATGCGAGACCTAGCTCGCGAACGCGAAGGCCAGGGGTGTGAAGCCTTTGCGAATGCATGAGGTACATCGTGAACGCGTAGGCCATTCTGGCTCCTGTGCATCACGAAAGCGTCAGGCCCTTCGCGAACGCGAAGAAGGCCTAACGCCCAGTAGATTTTAATTTGAAGAGAATTTTCACCCCAACTTCATAGGTTAGTAGATTTTAACTTGTTTCCTTCCATTTCCATAAAAACCCATTGATTTTAATATTTAATCTATGCTTTTTTCATGGTAGAAATTAGAGATTTAGGTAGAAATTGAGGATTTTGAGAAATTGAAATTTAGACCTCAAATTGAGGTTGGATTTCAAAACTAATCACATAACCGGGCTCGGGAGTGAATGGGTAATCGGATTTTGGTCCGAATCTTGTATTTTGACCAAGCGGGTCCGGGGTTGACTTTTGTTGACATTTTCCAAAATCATTGAAGATTCAATCTATTTCACTCGTAGGTAGTTTCTAAAGATTATATTGAATTGTTTAAACTATATTTGCTTATATTTGTTTGGTTTGGAGGTGAAGTTTAGAGGAACGGCCCCGGTTGAACTTTTATTTGAACTGTGTTGTGTGGATAATATGAGAAAACAACTTATATGTGAGGTGACAACTGTATATATATGTCGTCAAGATAATTGTTTCCATGTTTCTCGTTATTTCATGAATTATCTTATTCCATGCCTTAATTGTTACATGCTTTATTTGACTTATATGCCGTAATTGTTATTTGTCATTTAATTATTCTTGTATTAAATTGTTCGTCTCTTCCATGACTCTTTGCTTATATGCTATTTACCTTAATTGTTTTAATTTCACACTTTGATTTGTCACATGCTTCACTTGTCCTATTATTTTTGTAATAATTGTTGCATCCTAAGATGTTGTTTTATTTGCGTGAGGCATTTAGTTTGTTAGACACCAATAAATTTCTAAAGTAGAAACTTTGAATTTTAAAGATTCTTTGATTATTATGTGATCCTTTATTTCCTTGTACTTTTACTCTTTGATGTAGGAATTCTTGCGGATCGGGTTGCACGTTGCAACGAAAATGGAAAATAATGAATTGAAATGGTAAAATAAGGGAGGATACTTGGTGTTGATAAATGATGATATGGTAGGATCGGGCTGCGCGTCGCAACTGATTGTATACATGGTACTTGATATTGACAAAGGATGACACAGTGGGATCAGGTTGCGCGCCGCAACGGACTGTGTGTGTTGTACTTGTTGTTAATGTTGTGTTGGCTTCAAACATTTTTATATGAGATTATGAGACTTGTTATTCTGGGCTCTCTGATAATGAGGTTTGAGTTCTTTCCTATTCATGTTATTATTATTATTATTATTATTATTATTATTATTATTATTATTATTATTATTATTATTATTATTATTATTATTATTATTATTATTATTATTATTATTATTATTATTGTAAGTGGCCCGCCTTAGCCTCGTCACTACTTTGTCGAGGTTAGGCTTGGTACTTACAGAGTACATGGGGTCGGTTGTACTCATATTACACTTCGCACTTATGCAGATACTGGAGTTGGTCCTAGCAGTGCTCAGTAGCTTTTGCTCGGATTCAGTCGCTCACGAAGACTTGAGGTACAGCAACACAGCGTCTGCAGCCATGAAGTCCCCTTCCCTCCTATCTTTATTGTTTTATTTAGTTTCAAAATAGTGTATTTTATTCAGACCATGTTTGTAGCACTCTAGATGTTCATGTACTCGTGACACCAGCTTTTGGGTTATGTATAGACTTCGTTACTCGGTAATATTTTACTATACTTCAGACTTATATCGTTTCAATGTTAATATCTTGTTATAAATTGCTAAAATCAGTTAATTTTTTGTTCCACGTCAGCTTACCTAGCAAGTAGATATTAGGCGCCATCATGACTCCGAAGTTGGAATTCCGAGTCGTGACAGAAAATATCTAAACAACCAACAACTTTAACCTCAATGTGATGATAACTTCCACAACTTCACCATCAATAACTCGACAAGAAGATATTCCACGAATTAACAACATCAAGTAAGAGTAATTCAACAAGAAGTAACAAAACAATAAGAGAGGAAGTAATTTCAACTAAAGCATATAAGAGAAATTACAACAATAAAATATAGAAACAGTCAGCAACGTCAATTAGAGCATGTGAGAGAAAATCTAATAATGAAAGATGTAACATGTTATAACAATTAAATTAAATGCATGGAAGAAGTCTAGAAGTCTAAATCGGTCAAAATACAACATATAGCCCGAGTACACACTCGTCACCTTGTATACACGTCTTTCGCATAGTACAATTAGCACACAGCAACCCAAATCCTAAGGGGTAGTTCCCCTCCCCTCCCCCCACAAAGTTAGGCAAGATACTTACCTAAATTAGGCCAAATCAACACTCACAATAGCTTTCTCTTTAAATTTAAACCCCGCACGGCTCAAATCAAAACGAAAATGACTTATTAACATCAAACAACGCAAGAGAAAATAATTACGATAGATAAATCTATGATCTTTATAAAATTCCTTAAAAGTCAACCCCTGGCTCACCCAATCAAAACCCATGTCCAAGGGTAGATTCTGACTATCCATAACCCCATGAGTCCATATATATGTTTTGTTTTCAAATCCGAGTCCAAATCGACTCTAAAACATAAATTTTCATTTTTTAAAACTTTAACAAAAATTTCCAATTTTCCTCTTTGATTCTCATAAATTTGATATTAAATCTAAGATATAATCATGAAATATAGTTGGAAATTGATCAAAATCACTTACCCAATAGTTTGGTATAAACATTTTTTCACAAAATCGCCTCCCACCGAGTCTAGGTTCAAAATATGGTAAAATGAAACTAAGTCACGAAATACTCAGCTATAAACAAGCTGCAAATGTCGCATTTGTGACCTAGGGTTCGCAAATGCGAACCCCGCAAAAGCGAAAAAATGTACGCAATAGCAAACCCTGAGAAGTACTGCTGAAGTCGCATTTGCGACATAATTCTTTGCAAATGCTAAGATCACTGGTCATCGCAAAAGCGACAGCTTGCTCACAAAAGCGCACTGCCAGGCTTCACAAAAGAGAGGTCCCTACCCGGCAGTCCAACATCGCAAATGCGATGAAAATCTCGCTATGTGAGAATAGAGCACCAGTTACAGCTGAATCTTCTACAACCCCTCCGGAACGCGTCCAAAACTCATCCGAGCCCTCGGACCTACCCACCAAACATCAACATAAGTCTAAAAACATAATAAGAATTCACTCGTGAAATCAAACCATCAAAATAACATCTAGATCCATGAATCGAACATCAAAACGCATGATTTCCAAAAGAAATATCAAGAACCTCAAGAATTGCAACCAAACGTCTGAATCCTATCAAACCAACTCCAAATGACACCAAATTTTGCAGACAAGTTCCAAATAGCAAAACAGACCTATTCCATGTCCTGAAACCAAAATCCGAACCAGGTAGTCACTAAGTCAAATCATTGTCAAACTTGGAAAAATTTTAAATCTTCAAATTTCACAATTTTTCCAATTATGGCCAAAACCTTCTAGAAGCTTCCCCACTTGGCGTGAAGCCATAGGACCTATCATCCGATGATCCACAATAGTAACCTTCTTAGCTCGTGCAACACCAGTCATAAGAAACCAGAACCCGCTACACTCCACAAGCGAACAATTGAAAGATCTGTTAATACATCCCCGTCCTCTGTCTGAACAACGCGTTGAGACGATGATCGAGCATCCATGGCCCCCCTCACAAACCGCCGGTGCATAGCTGATACCGAGTGCGCAATATCGCAGACGCATGGATGCAAGGAAATGTAAGATTGGTGCTTCAAGGTGAATCAATGACGCTTGATAAGGAATGAAAGAAGTGAAATTTTCCTAATAGTTCTGTAGCCTCTCGAAGATAAGTAAATACGTCTTCGTACCGATCCTCAAGACTCTACTAAACTTGCATATGAGTCATAGCACCTATGAACCTAGAGCTCTATACATATTGTCACGGCCTCAATTTCTCACCTTAAGATGTCGTGATGGAACCTAGTCTCTAAGACTAGTAAGCCTAACAACAAGGAAATATTACAAAAATAACGACTAAGAAAATGAAATAAAGCCAATAAGTCTCATAATAACCTTAATGCAGAATCACAATACAGCATTCCCAAAACCCAGTGAAATTGAGTCATTAGCTTTGCAAAAATGTACTAAAACCTCTAATATAACATTGTCTAATAAAAGGATAAACAGTAATGGGAAAATAATAGAAGGTGACTCTGAGGCCTATGAACATCATGCAGGTATACCTTGATCTCTCCAGCTGAGCAGACATAACTCTCAACAACATGATCACAAGCACCTGGATCTGCACAAAAATGTGCAGAAGCGTAGCATGAGTACACCACAACGGTACCCAATAAGTATCAAGTCTAACCTTGGTAGAGTAATGACGAGGTCAGGTCAAGACACCTACTAGACATAGAAACCTGTGCAAGATATAACATAGAGCTGCAATGAAATGAACATCAATATAATGATAACAACGGAAGGATTGTCAATTTACGACTAACAATGAAATAATAGAAACACAAATAGCAGCAAAAAGTAAACGAGTAATACAATAACAACATTTTAGAAACCAAATAAAATAAAATAAATTACAATTTATACAAAGTAGAGTATCAGATGGGTTAAGTTTAGAAATCAATAAAATAGAGTAAAAATATCATGTTTAAACAAAGAAAAACACCAGTTACATTAACGAGTTAAATTTAGAATTTGTTAAAAGAAAAACGTGATAACAATTTTAAGTAAAGTAAACATCAAACAGGGTGATGAGTACAATTTGAGAATCCAACTAAAGTAAAAGTGCGATAACCATTTAAAATAGTAAAGCACTGAGTGAGATAATAAGTTCTATCTTAAGAGACACATAGAATAAAACATGTTAACAATTCTTTTATTTGAACTGTTATGTTACCAACAACTCAATATGAGAGAATGACTCCACGCAAATAAATTCACATTGACAATCAATTTTCCAAGTAATAACGGAGGAACATATTGGCATGTTAAAGCAATACAATAAATCACATAGCATGTATGACTCACACAAGAAGCCACAATCATTTCAACACCAAGATAACAATGAATAACCAAATACAATCAAAATGCGGATGAATGATTGGAGGAAAAACAATAACCGTTCAAATCAATAAGTCGTTCCCACATAGAATGTACAATAAGAATCACAACCGAGGTACCGTCTCGAATTTATATTACACAAGTCATAATCACAATCTTTCCTTATATCACCGCGTGCGCCTTGCATTTATTTTTGAAAACATTTTCCCGAAATAGCTACAAGCGTTTTAGCCCCTTTATCTCACCGCGTGGCTTCAAGTAATTCCTTTACTAGCAACACGTGTATAAATCCCACATTATCTCACCGCATGCGTATCAACCCCTATCCTTATACCACCGCATGCGTATCAATATCACAACACAATAACAACTCACACCACATGTGCCCATATGCCACAACTTGCCAAAATCAACAAAACCAATATTACCACAATATATACCCATGGCTCAATCACAATATGTACAATAATATCAATAGGGACAAAATGATTGAGAAATACTCAACATAGAAAATATCTCAACAACCAACAACTTTAACCTCAATGTGATGACAACTTCCACAACTCCAACATCAATAACTCAACAAAAAGATATTCCATGAATTAACAACTTCAAGTAAGAGTAATTCAACAATAAAGTAACAAAAGAAAAAGAGAGGTTGTAGCTTCAACTAAAGCATATAAGAGCAATTACGACAATAAATGATAGAAACAATGTCAACAACGTCAATTAGAGCATGTGAGAGTAAATCTAACAATGAAAGATGTATCATACAATTCAATTAAATGCATGGAAGAAGTCTAAACCGGTCAAAATACCACATAGAACCCGAGTACGCACTCGTCACCTTGTGTACACGTCTTGCACATAGTACAATTAGCGCACATCAACCCAAATCCTAAGAGGTCGTTCCCTCAGACAGAGATAGGCAAGATTCTTACCTCAATTAGGCCAAATCAATATTCAAAATAGCTTTTTCTTTAAAATTCTTCTCTGTGCGGCTCAAATCTAACAAAATATGACTTATTAACGTCAAATAATGCAAGAGAAAATAATTATGATAGATAAAGTTATGATCTTTACAAAATTTCTCAAAAGTCAACAAAAGTCAATCCTGGGCCCGCCAAGTAAAAACCCGGGTCCCAAGGGAAGATTTAGACTATCCATAACCCTATGAGTCCATATATGTGTTTTGTTTTCAAATTCGAGTTCGACTCTCAAAACCCAAATCTTCATTTTTCAAAACATTGACAAAAATTTCCAATTTTTCTCTTTGATTCTCATAAATTTGATGTTAAATCTAAGATATAATCATGAAATATAGTTGAAAATTGATCAAAATCACTTACCCAATATGTCGGTATAAACATTTCTCCACTAAATCGCCTCCTACCAAGTCTAGGGTTCAAAATATGGTAAAATGAAGCCAAGTCCCGAAATACTTAGCTATAAACAAGCTGCATATGTCCCATTTGTGACCTGGGGTTCGCAAATGCGAATCCCGCAAAATCAAACAAATGTACGCAATAGTGAACCCTGAGAAGTCCTGCTAAAGTCGCATTTGCGACATAATTATTTGCAAATGCTAAGATCACTGGCCATCGCAAAAGCGACAACTTGCTCACAAAAGTGCACTACCAGGCTTCGCAAAAGCGATGATTTCCTCGCAAAAGCGAGGTCTCTCCCCAGCAGCCCAACATCACAAATGCGATGAAAACCCCACAAATGCGAGAACAGAGCACTAGTTACAGCTGAACCTTCTACAACTTCTCTGTAACGCGTCCAAAACTTATCTGAGCACTCGGGGCTCCACACCAAATATCAACAAAAATTTAAAAACATAATACGCACTTGCTCGTGCAATCAAACCATCAAAATAACATCTAGAACCACGAATCAGATATCAAAACGTATGACTTCCAAAAGAAATCTCAAGAACCTCGAGAATTGCAACCAAACGTTCGAATCCTATCAAACCCACTCCAAATGACACTAAATTTTGCAGACAAGTTCCAAATAGAAAAACGGACCTATTCCAAGTCCTGAAACCAAAATCTGAACCAGGTAGTCACTAAGTCAAATCATGGTCAAACTTAGGAAAATGTTAAATCTTCAAATTTCAAAATTTTTCCAATTATGGCCAAAACCTTCTGGAAGCTTCCAAATACAAATCCCGGCATACGCCCAAGTCCAAAATTACCATCTGGACCTAACAGAACCATCGAAACTCCGAACCGAGATCAAATACGAAAAACTCAAACTTGGTCAACTCTTCCAACTTAAAGCTTCTAAATTAAGAATCATTCTTCCGAATAAGCTCTGAATCACTCAAAAACCAAAACCAACGATACATGCAAGTCGTAATATACCATATATAGCTACTCAAGATCTTAAACCACCAAATTGTACTCAAATGCTCAAAATGACCGGTCGGGTCATTATAGTTGAATCTTCTTGGTCTTGGAGTTTAGCTCGGAGTTTCTCAATATTTGATAGGAGCTTGTCATTATCGGCTCTAACAATATTGATTCTGGAATTAAGTATAATGTTAGTTGTTGTATGAAACTGGTTCTTCTCCATAACACTAGCCTCTTCGGTTTTAGAGCGTAAGCTAGCCCCCAAGTTATTTATTTGCTCCATAAAAGCAGACTCGCGCTCAGGCGTGACAGTTACGGTATCATGCAGTTCAGCCCACTTGGCCTTCTCCTCCTTAAAATCTTCATGTAATTGAGAGGCTTCTTAGATGTAGGCCATTGTATCTTGCTCGGATTGCTCTAATTGGGCTTCGATCTCACCCATTTGAGCAACGTTTGCTTCCAACATTGGCAGGTGCTTGGCAAGTTGATTGCGTTCGGCCAAAAGTTGATTTCATTCTGTAGTAAGTTCTTTTTTATCCAAAATCAACCTTTACAGGCCCTTTGAAGTAAGGCGGTTAGCCTAAAAATGATAAAGCTAAGGTTATTAAGGAAAAATCTAACAAACAAAAAAAGGTAGAGAAGAATGTTAGATTGGTACCTAAGACGAATTGTACATGTTGTTGTTTATCAGACATTCAGCAAAGAGAGAGTCTATTTTTCTCCAATCGTTTTCTGTGGCCAGCGGCTTCAGATAGTTAGCAACCTCTATCGGCTTGGAAAGTATGTGGCACTCATTTGAAACTATGAGAATGACGCTCCATTCCCCATTAGGGTTTTGAGTGGGTGCCGGGTAAGTGTTCCCTAAATTTTCATAGCTGAATAACAGTGGGGAAGGAACATATTCTATCTATTTTGATGGGACCGATGGAGAGGTAGAAGCTGGTGTACAAGGAGATGCGGCTGCAGTTGGCTCAGAAGTCGATGGCGGAGGAACGTTAGGGGTAGAACTTCTTTGACCAAAATCAATAATGGGGATTCAAAAACGGGATGCAGCATTTTCAGCTAATCTCATTTCCGTGAAGAGTCCTTGAACTTCCTCCGATTGTGGTGCGTGGAGCTCTCCCAACTAAGCATTCGGTTGAGCCGGTGAAGATATTTTTCTTGTTTGAAGAGGAAGTGGTTCATCAACATTTACTTCATCAACAAGGACCACAGTGGCTGGTCCGGCTGGAGTTTCAATTATTGAAGGCTTCTCCTGAGTCCTAGTCGTAGTGGTACATTTCCTCTTTGGTTTCTTGTCTTTGGTCTAGGGACTCCGGAGGAGGCGCCTTTACCGAAAGCGAGAGTGGCTTCACGAGATTTCTTCCGAACAAGGACATTTTGCAATGCTTGTTGGGCTTCCTCTGGGTCATCGAGAACCTCAATGGCAGGGCAAATGGAACATCCTTTCGGAAGACCTATGTATTGCGAAAAAGAGTCAATAAATAGATTCTAAGTCATGTTGAACAATTGAAAGAAGGAAGGAAAAACTTTTACTTACCATGGTTTTTGGCTTTCCAATTAAATCTGAGAGCCATTTGTTTCCACCTTCGAGAGTCAGGTGTAGACATGTCTAATATGTTTTGTACCTATTGGGCCAGGTTCTTAACATGTGGTGGTTCCCAGTGAATAGCTGGAATAAGGAAAATACCAAATTAACGGAGGAGGAAAGTCTTTTTAAACACGGAAAGGAAAAGATATCCGAGGACTTACGAAAACGTTTCCACGATTCAGGAACAGTAGGTGCTGTTATTGGGAGAATATCCCTGGTAGCGATGACAACAAACCCTTCCATATAGCCACGATCGTTGTCATCATCAACACTGGTAAGGACAGCGTGGTGGCCGTATTTGTTGAGATTTAGCACGCCTTCACGGAAGATATTTGGAGATTAGAGGTTGATCATGTGTGCGGGAGTTAGAGTTTCCTCAGTCTCGGATCACAATTTTCGGAGGCAAGCCACCGTACGCATATTGATGGACCTACTTGAGTCAAACAGATTTTTTAAAGATGGAAATATTCCAAAATTATAAGGTCAATTTTTTTACCCAATCCCAAAGAGAAGGGGTATGTATAAACATACATGAACACTAGTCTAGAGACAGTGACCCTTTCCACCTCAGTCGGGGCAAAGATTCCAATATTTTTTCAATCACAGTCTTTTTTCATGACGAGAATGCTAGCAAGACATATGGAAGAAGGGTACATGCGAACATCCTAGTGTTTGTTGATTTTGGGGTTAATAGATTCTTTTTGGACTTGAAGATCCAACTGGGAGTTAAGTTGGAGCGGAATAATGGTATTAACAGTAGGAGGTTAGGATTCAACATCGTCCTCCTTCGTTTTGTTCTTCTTGGGGCCTCCACCGAAGAGAAAGCCAAAATTTTTGAGGACAGCGGTGTTAGAAGACATGTTGGTAAGAAATTTGAGTAGGGAGATTTTATTGAGAAAGATGAATTTTGCATTAGGGTTCCAAAAAAATTCAAAGAAGAAGAAGAATTCGTAAAAGTGAAGGGTAAAAATGATGAATATTGGAGAAGTTTATAGAAGGCAAAACTCATGGTCATGATTACCTTGAAAACTGGTGAAAATATTTTTCGAATCACGGGATAACACATTTTCGGGTCATTAAATGCGAGAAGACGTGCACCCTTTCAAGTGTTAGAAACCGTTCAGGAACTTTTCTTCAAAGGAGAGGGGTCTTATCTACTTTCCGGTAATACAACATTTTGCCACCAGAAAGTAGGGGGACTATCTGTACGGGGTAAAATTGGTTAATAACAGTTGGGTGAATGACTAGACGACATATATAATTGAAAATAGGTAAGATATGAGTCAGCAAATAGTTGACAATGGATACGAGCATGTAACCGGTGTTGAGTGAGTTCCGAAGGCATTGAAACCAAGAATGAAGGTTTGAAAGTAAGACATCGGTTAGAAAAGATAGCATTCAATGAGCAGTCGTTACGAGGAATCTCTGTATTAATGATCAACCATTATACAACCATCAATAGGGATTTTATTCTCATTCAAGAAGAGCTTGATTTGCGATAGATCTATAAATAAGAAAACTTGTATCCATAGTGGGATACAAAAAAAATCATATTTACTCAAAGGCTATAATTTTCTTTCATTTTTAAAAATTACTTGCTTTCTTTTGTTCTTAATATTGTTCTTATGACCGCTTTCGTAGAGGCTCATCATACAGTCAGGCTTGTATTTCTTTTAAATTATTTTCATAATCTTGATTCTATTCTTATCTATTTCATATGTTTTGATAAAATTAATTCACGTGTCTATAAATCACATTATAAATTCAACTGTACCGTTTTACGGGTAAACAAGTACAAATAACTAAAGGTAAAAATTAAATTTTTGATGCACTTGCCAAGGCTGGCAAATCAGAGGCCGATCTTGAATTTTTAGTACATGGGTGCACTACTAAAAAAAGGAAAAAAATATGTATTAAGTAGGAATTGATCCCTATTCCTCTTGGTAACTAACTCTACCTTTAACCAAGTGCACCATCCAACCTTCTTGGACTATGGGTGAAAACAGGTAATATTATACTAATTTTAAAAATTTTGTACATAAACTATCTAATTTTGAGGAGAGACCACGGGTTCACGCGCCTCATAATCTGCCCTATAAATCCGCCCATGTGGCGAACAGAGTACATGGTCTTTGGTAAAAAGCATTGTTGCCACCTCTTTTTACTTTCCTCATGTTAAAAATAAATTTTATTGCATATAGATTTTTTCTTGATATTATAATTATTACCATACAAGAAATATACTAAACTATTCTAAAAATATTCTCATATTTATGTATTTTTATGACAAGGTGGGTTGTTCCGATGGTAAGTACCCTCCACTTCCAACCAAGAGGTTGTGAGTTCGAGTCACCCAAGAGTAAGGTGGGGAGTTCTTGGAGGGAAGAATGCCGAGGGTCTATTGGAAACAACCTCTCTACCCCAGGGTAGGGGTAAGGTCTGCGTACACACTACCCTTCCCAGACCCCACTAGTGGGATTATACTGGATTGTTGTTGTTGATTTATGTATTTTTATATTTATTATTTTTTATAATTGAGCAAATATATGTGGGATAATACATAATTAACCCATTGGGGTTGTAGGTAATCGTCATATGCACCCCTTTACTTTACGGGGGTCCTATAACTCCCTTGTATTTGTTCTAAGCATAATAAATATATCCTTTTGAGCTGATGTGGCACCTTTTATATTTTGCACGCAATCATAGCGCGTGAGAAGTAAAAACGTTCCCCAGATCTGGTTATTTCTCCATTTTTTCCTTTGACTTTTTCTTTTTCATTTGCGTACTTTCTAGTTATTTCTCCATTTTCAGTTTTCTTTCTTCTTCATTTTTCATTGTTCTTCATATAGAAGGCCAGACTTCCATTAGACCTTGTTCGAGCTCACTGTCAAGTAATTGGTCAGTATCCTTAATTATGAAAAGGATTGAAGATGAAGAACCAAAATTAGTTGTTGAGCTCTGAAGATCCGAATTTAAGTTATCAAAAAATCGTGGTACCTACTTTTAAAGTCCAAAAATTAAATCTGGAGTGAAAACTTGGGTTACTTACTGATTTATTTTTTAGATTTGAGGATTTCGAACTACAAATTTTTGAACTCCATTGTGTGTTCTTTGAAAGTCCGACACAGGTGATTTGAATCCTCAAATTTAAAAAATTGGCTATTCAAACATTACGGGAGTTGAAACTTGAAGCTTGATTTCGCGATTACGTTAATTTGAAGGTCTAAAACTTGAAGAAAAATAATCTGCCATTGATGGAATTTTGAAGCTCAAAACTGAAAAGCCATCTACCATATTTCTTTGATGGTGATGGCTTTTGTAAAGCTTTTTTAGAAATATGGATAAATTACTCAAAAAATGATACATAAAATTACGTGTAAACCTGGAAAAAAATTGAGTGAAAGCAATTTGCAATGGCAAAGATAAGAAAAGAAAATGGTAGTGTGGCAAATGTGACGGAGAAAGAAGAAAAGGAAAAATAAAAGATAATTTTAAAATAAATAATGAATAAAAAGAAAATATAAACAGTTAAAAAAGAAAAGAAAAATACATGTCAAAACATTATTGGTGTGTGTCACATATTATTTTAGTTGAAAGTGGTGCTAGTCACTGAAAGTGATATTTACTACACTTTGAACAAAGACAAGGAGGTTATAGGACCCCCAAAATTTGATGGTGCAACTGATAAAGTGAGAAAACACTCAGGGTAATTATGTATTATCCTTATATGCGATTATAAATTGAAGATGTCATTACATACAATCTGTATTGTAAAATCATGAATTTGAAGATTTTTGTTAGAATATTTTACTTGATACGATTATGCAAAAGGAAAAACAATTATTGTGTAATATGTTTGTACAATAGAAAAAGTACAAGAAAGAACTTTGATAATGAGTGCATGGAATGTTTTTCTCTTTTTCTTTTTCGCGGACTCTTTGCAAAGCCCGCTACTTGGATCTATTTTATCTTTTTATTCTTTGGAATGGTTACTTTTCTCTATGTACAAGATAGGAGATGGGAACATTGAAATATAAAAAAGAATTTTTAAAATATTGATCACGCCCAACTTTAGTCCTAAAAAGGATAAGCGTTCGCTGCAAATATAATCCGGTCCAAGAGTCCAGAGTCGAATCCCACAGAGAACTAAGGCTTAGCTACAGTTGTTCAATATTACTAAAAAACAAAAATCCAACATTTTCTAATTAGAGAAAGTGATGGTGTATTACGCCTTCAGGATCGGGTTGTGTTTCTAGTATTGATGGTTTGAGGGTGTTGATCCTGTGGAGGCTCGTAGTATGTGGTATTTTATTTGTTTAAGTGCTTCGGATATGTATCATGACTTGAAGTAGAATTACGGGTAGATGAGGATAAAGAAAGACGTTATTGGGCATGTCTCACGGTGTTCGATTATCAGCAGTTCGAGTAAGAGCATTAGAGACCAAGTGATTTAATTCGGAAGATAGCTATGCCGGTATGGAGGTGACGGGGTATCATTATGGATTTTTTGACAGGGTTGTCATGGATATTGGGGAAGTTTGATATTATTTGGGTCATTATGGAGCACTAAGGGTATTTCATTCTGGTGATGACTTCATATATTTTGGAGGGTTTGAATTCGACAACCTCGAGCAACAAAGGGAATGTGAATGCTTGATTATCATCTTGGTGTGCAATATTTCTTGAGTTGGGACGTATTGATGGGTCTTTGGGTTGTCCATTGATGAAACAAAAAGATTCTTACAGCCTATGGACGAGTGTGGACTCGGGAGATTGATTGATTATTTTGTGGTTATATTCATGGCAAGGTCATAGGAAGATGTTGATATGAGGTCACACATGTGGGCTATCTCATGTGAGAAGGTTGGGGTGGCATGATTTCTTATAAGGTTCGTATGAAGAATTTTTACCTTCTATTTGGTGGAATGCATGTGCTACGATATGGGCTTGGATCACTGGAGGAAGATGGCACTACCTTCACAAGGGCGAGTATGCATAGGGTTGATAAATTGGGATGCATTGTGGTTGGTGCAGCATGAGCTTATGAGTAATTCAGTTAAGAAATAGTGTGGATCGTGGCGGTTAAGGAGGAACAGTCATTATGGGTTCTTGGGTGGTGTGATTATGGCTTAAGGCCAAGTGGGGGAGTTACCATCACCAATTGGGTCATCTGGTCCGGGGTCGTTATAGATTTTGGATTATGGGACGCTTGTGGATTAAATAAGACTTGAGAAGCATAACTTCGACGATGATTCGAGCAAGGACTTGTTGGTTGCTTGTTGTATTTCACCTTAGTGGTATATGGAGGTTGTGGAAAGATTCGGGTTCGATATTATTCTATGGGGGTAGTGTGCAAGGGAATGGATTCATTCAGGTGTTTCTTTTGGAGTATTTATGTGATAATGAATCACTAACCGTTCGACATGTTTGGATATGTACTCAGGACTAGGGCTGAGTGGAAGACTCTTGAGAAGGTTCTAATGGATTCAAGATTCAATATATGGTATCTTGAGATTTTTGAATTTCGGTGTGACTAAGGACTCAAACTTTGTTTTGGATTTTGATACAGACTTGAAGTATTTTTGTATTGTATCGGTTCTGCGAGCCAGTGTTTGGGTGGTGGAAGAAATAGCTTCAAATTCATAGAAGATCTTTTAGAGCGGGCATTTCGGATTGACATACTATCTGGTGCATGAGGGGGGAAAGGTGGCTTATGGGTTTCAGGACAACATGATTTCGTGTTGGAATCACTTGGGACGAGTTTTGATTGAGGTCCATTGTGTACTAGGAAAGAGTAGTGTTTCCTTGAAGGCGTGTCATGAGTAATACGAAGGAGTTGGGTCAGCATGAAAATGGTTTGGTTCAACATGATAATGGAAATGATCGGTTCCTTTGGTATTATAAGGCTTTATAGGTGCTTTGTAGTAAAACTATTGGGTTTGGTAGTCTCTGTGACTTGGGTGATAGAGAGGGATTCAGTTTAACTGGTTTTGGTTATATGCATATGGGTTTCCAAAACTTTTGCGATGATTGTGACCACGACTTACGGTTGGTGCCTTCTACAGGCATTGGAATTTCGTTGCGTGTTATGATTTTCTCCGAAATTGAGCTAAGTTGAAGGCTTCTGGTCGATGGAGTGCGTATCCTATTTGTGATTCAGAGGTGGTAGATTCTCATCTTTTTGCCTGATAGATGTGATAATCTATGTGGAATTTGGATCGGAAGGGAAAGGTTGCAATTCAATTTTAAAAAGGAATGTCATGTGTTTTAGAAAGCTTGGGAGATTTTAGATGTTCAAGAGTCTGCTAGCACTATTTTGTATCACCTGAGAAGGGTATGCATTGCGAGATACGCATGGAAGTACTTCTTATTATGTGATTGTGTATGCATGATGTGGCAGTCACCTAAGTGGGAGAGTTAGAGATCAGGTATAGAGATTCTTGTACTCTTGCAGTTTGGAGATGTTATTTATAAGAGGCGGACTATTCATCTGGTTGCGAAATGTGAAAGGTCATGATTTGACAGTTGATCGTGTGTATCATGAATCAGGTCACTATGGAATTTTGGAAGGCTATTGACTTATCTTAGAATAATTCAAATCGTTTTGGAGGCGCATTGGTAGGCCTAATAAGGATGTGTGTTCTACACTGGATTGGGTTTGCTTATTCAATGCAGCATCTTCTATGGGTATGTTATCAGGCATAATGGATGTTATTGATGCCCTGATCTATTCCATGTGTTACCCCCTTATGCCATAGTGGGTTGTGCGACGGTTCTGTTATTCACACGCATGTGGTGGCCCTGTTTAGACATTGTGGTGATACATGAACGATATGGCTCTTGAGATATTGGTTTGCTTATTGCATTGTATATGTGCTTGACTTTTTGTAGCGCATTATGATATCCTTCTTCCCATGGTTATGTTAAACACATTACGTGCATTTTGTTGGTACACATATGTTGGGAGTATGAGAATTTTTGCCCAATGGTTATTGATGAGATGGTTGAGGATCGGGTGGCATGGCACCATGGGTACATGTGTGGATCGGGTGGCACGCCGCCACGGGGATCGAGTTGCACGCGGTAATGGAGTTATGATGGGTACTATTCCTTGAACGTGTTTTGTTTGTTTTGCTTCTCCTTTGTGTGATAAGTTCACAACATTATGTGCTTGTTGTTATATCTGCTACACATGTTGGATAGTTCTTGTACTTGGGTTCCCTTCCCATTTCTGGTCATATTCGGGCGGTTGCTTGTTAGGCGCACAGATCGCATTGTATGATATTCTTATGGTGTTTGATGTGGATGTCGATTGAGCAGTTTATACTAGACGAGGCGAAGTTATTGGACCTGGAATTGATGAAATTGTACTTGTATAAGGTATGTTTGGAAGAAGAATATCATTAATCAACTCAGAATTCGATAATAGTTCTCGTCGGCGAGAGAACTCCACGACTTTTTTTTGTTGATGGGTGATTATGAATTCCTACATGTTTCTTTCTTCATTGCGGCATTGCAAAAGTTTGGACTAGGGTTTTATTTATTAGAAGGTATATTACCGGTACTGGGTTTGGTTCTGAGCAGCTATTGTAGTTGGAAGATATTGCTATAGGCATATGAGTTAAGCGGTACATCGTTTGGTTAGGTCTTGGAAGTATACTATGGTTTTATATAGCTGCTTAACATTGATACAGTGCATAAATATTTGTCACGACCCGAAACCTAACTAGTAGTGATGGCACCTAACCCAAACTGCTAGATAAGCCAATTAGAAATAATCTAATGCAAATTAGATTTATTGGGAAAAATAAATGATGAAATAACTAAACTTATATACAACTTTCCAAGGACTGGTAGTACAAATAATGAGCTTCTAAGATTTAGAGTTTACAAAGCGGGTATGAAATAAATACATCACATGTTTGAAATAAACATAAACAAATTTATAAATCTAAAGCTACCAAGAAGAGGCGGCTATAACCGGAAGGCAGGTACATCTCCAATGCCAGCTCCCGCCATACACAGCAACATCAGCTCCAAAATCTACACACAAGGTACAGTAGTATTATGAGTACAACCGACCCCATGTACTCAATAAGCAACAAACCTAACCTTAGGTTGAAAGCAGTGACGAGCTTGGACAACGGTCATAGTACAAGACCAATAGCCAAGAACAACTTGTAACAATATAATAAAAGCAGTACAAGTAATAACTCAAAGATATGATGCTCAGCTCGTTCACAGTTACGAAAAATAGCATGTTTTTCAGGTTTAATAGTAAAACTCAAATATTTCACCAAAATCACCAAAATATGAGTATATCATAGGAATGTGATTTTTCCCAAAAACATTCAACATCAGATAAGATATTTCATTCTTAGATAGCATGAGGAAAGTATATCTCTATGGCTACATGTCAATCTGCATGTGAAATCGTAAATGTCACAATACCATTTAGTATGAGGAAATGCATCTCTATGCCAACATGCCATGTATGCATGTCAAATGTAATGGCATCACAATGATAAACTCCACTCACACTCTCAGAGTACTCAATCTCACTGTCTCACCCTAAATCACTCGGTACACTCAATCACTCGGTACCCTCAATCACTCGATCACTCAGCACTCGACACTCGGTACCTACGCTCATTGCTGGTATGTCAGACTCCGGAGGAGCAGATCCTGTCCAAGCGCTAATATAAAGCTCACATGGCCTGCTGCGGCATGCAGCCCGATCCCATAAATAATCCTATAAGGCCTGCTGCGGTATGCAGCCCGATCCATATAATAATAATATATATAAAGATAAAATGGTCTGCTACGCCGTGCAGCCTGATCCACAATATCTCTCACAACACGGCTCTCAGGCCCCAACTCAATCATCAATCTCTCCAGTCTCTCGGGCTCACAAATCTCATGCCAATCAGTCCAAACAATGATAACATGGTGTGACAACAAATGGTAACGGAGACTGAGATATGATATTCAAATGAATGAATATGAGTGAGTATGTAATTGCAATTTAAGCAAATAACTCAACAGCAGAGATGACCTCAGTGGGTCCTAACAGAATAAGCATATAGCCCAAAAATAATTTCTAACACAATTCATAGCTCATATAATCAAACAGGTAGGGAGAACATGGAGGTAACAAGATATAACAGCAAAACAAGTCCGGGCACAGACTAATAACCAACTAGAATCATGGTTTCCTTGGTGCACACCCACACGCTCGTCACCTAGTATGTGTATCACCTCAATACATCTCTTATAACATAGTTCCCAGGGTTAAATACCCTCAAATCCAAGTTTAGATAAGTTACTTACCTCGAACAAGCCGAATCCAATACCGACCAAGCCAAACAATACTCTAGAAATGCTATCCTCTGCGTACCGACCTCCGAAAGGCTCCAAACTAGCCAAAACAAAACTCAAGAACATCAAATAATGCCAAAGAAAATAAACCCAATTGATAAAGGTTAAATCTTTAATCAAAAGCCCAAAGACAACCAAAACGTTAAACCCATGCCCACACCTCGAAACCCGACAAAACTCACAAAATTCGATAACCCATTCAATTATGGGTCCAACCATACTAATTTCACTCAAATCCGACTCCGAATCGGCGTTCAAAATTTAAAAATTCACTTTAGAAAAGTTTAGACAAAACCCCCAATTTCTCTTTTGAAATCATCAATCAAATGCCAAAAACGAAGATGGAATCACGGAATAAAATCAATACCGAGTAGAAAACACATACCCCATTCCATGTGGAAAAAAATAGTCTAGAAAATCGCCTCAATCCGAGCTCCATAGCGCAAAATGTGCTAAAATGTCTGAAACCTCCGAAGATAGAGTACTTATAATCACTGGACGAATTTATGAATCGCAATCGCAGAAATATCATCGCGGTCGCGAAGAAGAAAAATACATTACCCTGAAATACTCTATGCATTCGTGAGCCTCCTCGTGCGAACCTGATTCCAACAGATACCAACTCTCCGCGAATGCGGACTGACCCACACGAATGCAGAAGAGAAATCACCAACTCCCAGCTCCTTGTCTCAACACTACGCGATCGCGGTTCGTCCATTGCGAACGCAGTGCTCCAGTTCCCTTAACTACGCGAACGCAGTCTATACCTCGTGTACGTGAAGTAGAAAATCCAAGCTCCAGACTTTACCTTACGCGATCGCGTCTTCATCTTCGCAATCATGAAGAACAATTGAGACACCAGACACCAGCATAAACCAGTAATGAAGATATGAAGAAAAATGGTCTGAAATCTATCTGAAACACGCTTGATCCCCTCAGAACCCTTTTGAACATACCAACAAGTCCCAAAATATAACACGGGCCTACTAGAGACCTCAAATCACACATAACAACATCAAAACCACGAATCGCTCCTCAAATCAAACTTAATGAACTTTTGAACTTTCAACTTCCAAAACTCGTGCCGAACCATACCAAACCAACTCGGAATGAACTCAAATTCTGCACACAAGTCCTAAATGAAATAATGAAGCTATTCCAATTTGCAGAACCACAATCTGAACCCGATATCATCAAAGTGAACTCCTGATCAAACTTATGAATATTCCAAACCTTCAAATTGCCAACTTTTGCCAAATAGTGTCAAAACCTTCTAGAAACATCCAAATGCAAATCCGGGCATACGCCCAAGTCCAAAATCACCATCCGGACCTAATGGAACCATCAAAACTCTGATATGAGGCCAAATAATCAAAAGTCAAACTTGGTCAACTTTTCCAACTTAAAACTTGAAACATTGAATTCATTCTTCCAAATTAATTCTGAATCACTCGGAAACTGAAATCGATTATACACACAAGTCAAAATACCTCATACGGAGCTACTTATGCCCTCAAACCACCGAGCGAAGTGTAAATTCTCAAAATGATCGGTTGGGTCATTACATTCTCCCCCACTTAAACATACTTTCATCCTCGAACGTATCCAAAGTCATTCTAAAGCCATAAAATCACCGTGTAACTTTGCCATGCACATACCCGGGGGTGATCCCACGTCACCCTAATCCATATAAGCCTGAAAACACAACATAACTGAAGATCATTACTTCAATCTTAGTCCGTAAACCTTAGAGCCCAATTTCCAACATCTGAAATTCCTTACAAGACCCGAATCTCGCATCTACACATTGTATAAGTCTGAACAAATTGTATCAAGCCGTAATCATAACCCAAGATATAATCACATGATGTACCACATAACTCGCATACTCATAGCAATGATTCCCTATCACAGTAGTTGTTCAAAACAAACCTGATACCGGTAATAAACATCATATCAATTAAAACTTCATTCAAAACCTTCATTCACTGCCGATGATGAAAGAAACACGTAAAAACTCATAACCACTCATTATATCAACAAGTCATGGAGCTCTCTTTCTCTCATCCGACAAGAGCCAAAGCCAAATTCTAAGACAACTTCCGATATTATCCTTCCAAATATATCGTAATCAAATTCGATAGCAATCACTTCAGGCCTAAAGACTTCATCTCATCAAATACAAGCTACTCTACTGACATGCCACACCAATACAACCTAGAGCCACAAATTGTGCAATCCATGCGCTAATAGGCAACAACTCAAGTATCACCACAACGCAACGCTATGAACCCATCACACACAGTAGACCCAAGACACACGAATCTATTACAAAGGATCATATCCCAACATAACCCTGCTGCAATACGTGACTCTATCCGAACACTGGTCCATATGAAATACCTCAAGCCATAATGCTCAAAATCAACAACCACACACAATTCAACATCAAGTACACGAAATGCATGACCATAACTATGGAGAAGCGAATAACTCTATATACCACAGCCCGAAGAGACCATAACCAAGGCGCAATCAACCATTCAATACCTCAATAACGATCTCGCTCGAATTTCGCTATAAGGCCCAAACAGAATCACATCATGTGTGTCTATAACTAACATATCACAACCCCTCGTAGCAAAGAAGAGTAACACATAGAACATATTATAACACAAATAAGCTCAACCCTAACCGAATGCCACGCCCTTCAATACTAACAGTTTTGAGTCAACAAATCCGACCCAGTGTAGAATACGCATCCTCATTTGGCCTAATAATGGGGGCCCCAAATCAACTCCGGTCATCCCCAAATGGATAAATGGCTCTCCAAAAGTCTACAATGACCTAACCATAGCACGTTGCACCATCTAACTAACTTTGGCCACATCTTCACAGTCCGCAACCCTGAAACAATCTGCTTCTGAGAACTCCCAGCCTCCAAATCCATAGAACATATGAATCACCGTAGCCGATACCAACTCCACCACTCGAATGACTAACACATCTCTCATACACAATCATCCCCACGAGAAATACTTCTATAATTTTTTCGTGCCACATAGCAAAAATCTGAATATCAGTAGTTGATCAATCAGGCGAGTACCGCAATGCCAATGAAGCGTCCGTAAGTCAAAACACAGTGCGCCTTTTGAAATGTGCACCCTTCTCAGGCAATACCAAGTATTAATAGCATTCATCTAATCATCTGAAATTGTCCATGTTGTCTAAGAATTCATGATCTTTCCTTTAAAACTGAACCGTGACCTTGCACATGCAAATCTAAATCCCATAGAACGCACCACATCTATCATGCCATCATGTGAAAAGCATGAGAATCTCATTATCAACATTGAGTCATAAATAGAATACATACCTGATCAGTTCAGAAACCTTCCACTTGATCCCATCCAGGAGAAAATCACTACACGCCACATACCCCCATACATGTAGATAATACCTATCTCAAGTTATGGCAGAAATCATCGAGAACACTTCGAAACCCATTTGCACATAACCAAGTCATTAGAACTGAACCCCTCTAACTTAACCAAGTAACACTGATCGCTAAAGCTCAAGAGTATTGCCACAAAACACTTGTAAAACTCACCACATCATAAGTACCCAAAGAACCGATCATCTCCATTACCGTGTTGATCCAACCTACTACCAAACTGTCCTATTTCTCCGAGTTCCTTCTGAATTGCCTTCAAGTTGACACTTCTCCTTTCCAGAACACCACGATACTTACCCAAACCTCACCACAAGAGATCCTAGCATAAAACTACACCGCCTTAAGGCCCATAAGCCATTGTATTCCCTCTTAAGCACCCCAACAGTACCACAACCGAGACACCCACTCTAAAGAAACCTTATGTGAATTTAAAATTGTTCCTTTTACCTTTCTGATACTAAAATGTAGAATCCATAGTGATACAGAAATATGGAAAGTCCCGGTACCATCCAATGCAAATCTTAGATGTTAGCCATATACAAATCCGGGGAAATTCTCCAAATGCCACACATGAATCTTGAACTCTATAGAACCTTCTCGAGAGTTATCCACCCCATTGAAATCTCAAATTCACCGCCCCAATATGAGCCGAACGACTTGTACCCCATTAGCACACTAATGCCCAAATGAGTAATCCACACCTCTAAGCAACCGAACGAATCCCCTTTTTCTTAGTACATTACATCCATCATGAACAGAAACCCTAAACCACACTCAAGACTTCCATATATCCATAAGGTGTAATACATCATGCATCCAGAAATTTTCTTGCTTAAGTCATCCTCAAAACCAACATCTGCAAGTCATACCGATCCATAAGTATGCTTCAGATCGAAACCAATACAACACGTAACTATGCAATCTAATTGTCGATGGTAGACTCCCCCACTTGGCTCAAAGCCACAGTATAAAACACCCAATTACTCACAATACCCATACACTATTACTACCATAATCCCGCAATGAGAGTCAACTAAATTCTTCACAAGCTCATGCAACACAAACCATAAAGTACCTCAAATCATCTGCTAAGCTCGCAGTCATCCTCGTGATAGTCATATCAACTTTCTCAACCAATCCAAACTCAAATCACAACATATATAACTCACGGTCAGAAAAGAAACCCCCCACACAACATCATAAGGATCAAACATCCGTAGATTACCCCGTAGGTGATAACCCACCTGCTTAGACTCAAACTGACATCTCTCTATACCCTTTCACATCCACAACTACTACGCAATCACTTAATCTTCCTGAGTCTAAACTCATCAACAAGACATGAGAATCTACTTCGTTTTACAAATGAAATAACATGAAAGTATCCCTCAAAACCCTCACAACTCCAGATTGTATAGCATATCCACAGAAATTGAGCATCCAATAGTCCTTTTCACATCTCAAGCAAACTCTTCCCGTCACATTCAAACCATCTAAACACATCCCGCAGTCAGATCCTACTCATCATATTACCATCCAACTACTCACCGAGCCACCAGTCCCACTCATAGGGACACCACCAGACATAGAAGTCCAAAAGCACATACTCATACAAGTGAAATCACTATGCCTAAGATGCGGTCAAAACCCAGCCTCGAGTCTTCCAGACTGGCCCATCACAAAAACATAGAAAATACATCTCGCACTCCATCCATGGGACCATAAGCCGTCAGTGCAAGGCTGATACCGAGCGGTCACATATGCATACGAGTGAGTGGAAGGAATTCAAAACGATACGCTTCAAGGTGAATCAGTATCACACAAAAAGGAAAGAAAGACGAAAATTTTGTCCTAGATGCACTGTAGCCTCTCGAAGATAGGTATGGACGTCATCATACGGATCCGCAAGACTCTACTAGACATTTTCTCATGACTCATAGAACCTATGAACCTAGGGCTCTGATACCAACTTGTCACGTCCCAAAATCCAACTAGTTGTGATGGCACCTAACCCAAACCGCTAGGTAAGCCAATTAATAACAATCCAATGTAAATGAGATTTATTGGGAAAACTAAATGATGAAATAACTAAACTTATATACAACTTCCCAAGGACGGGTAGTACAAATCATGAGCTTCTAAGATTTAGAATTTACAAAGCTGATATGAAATAAATACATCATCTGTTCAAAATAGCGGTCACATACGCATACAAATGAGTGGAAGGAATTCAAAACGATACGCTTCAAGGTGAATCAGTATCACACAATAAGGAAAGAAAGACGAAAAGTTTATCCTAGATGCACTGTAGCCTCTCGAAGATAGGTATGGACGTCATCATACCGATCTGCAAGACTCTACTAGACATTTTCTCATGACTCATAGAACCTATGAACCTAGGGCTCTGATACCAACTTGTCACGTCCCAAAATCCAACTAGTTGTGATGGTACCTAACCCAAACCACTAGGTAAGCCAATTAATAACAATCCAATGTAAATGAGATTTATTGGGAAAACTAAATGATGAAATAACTAAACTTATATACAACTTCCCAAGGACGGGTAGTACAAAGCATGAGCTTCTAAGATTTAGAATTTACAAAGCTGGTATGAAAGAAATACATCATCTGTTCGAAATATACATAAATAGATTTACAAATCTAAATCTACCAAGAACAAGAGGAAACTATAACCGAAACGCAGGTACATCTCCAATGCCAGCTCCCGCCATGCACAGCAATATCAACTCCAAAATCTGCATGCAAGGTGTATAAGAATAGTATGAGTACAACCGACCCCATTTACTCAATAAGTAACAAACCTAACCTTAGGTTGAAAGAAGTGACGAGCTTGGACAATGGTCAGAGTCCAACACCAATAGCCAAGAACAACTTGTAATAATATAATAAAAGCAGTACACGTAATAACTCAAAGATATCATGCTCAGCTCGTTCATAGTTACAGAAAATAGGCATGTTTTTCAGTATAACAGTAAATCCCAAATCTTTCACTGAAATCACCAAAATATAAGTATATGAGAGGACTGTGATTTTTCCAAAAAACTTTCAACATCAGATAAGATATTTCATTCTCAGATAGCATGAGGGAAGTACATCTCTATGCCTATATGTCAATGTTCATATGAAATCATAAATGTCACAATACCATTTAGTATGAGGAAATGCATCTCTACGCCTACAAGCCAAGTATGCATGTCAAATGTGATGCATCACAGTGATAAACTCATGTACTTACGCTCTCAGATCATTCAATCTCACTGTCTTACCCCCACTCACTCGGTACACTCAATCACTCGGTACACTCAATCACTCGGTACCCTCAATCACTCGGCACTCAGTACTTGCGCTCACTGATGGTATGTCAGACTTCGGAGGGGCGGATCCTTCCAAAGTACTAATATAAAGCCCACATAGCCTGTTGCAGCGTTCACCCCGATCCCATAAATAATAATAAAGCCTATAAGGCCTGTTGCAGTGTGCAGCCTAATCCATATAATAATAATATATATAAAGCCAAAATAGCCTGCTGCGGCGTACAGCCCGATTCACAATATCTCTCACAACACGGCTCTCAGGTCCTAAGTCACTCATCAATCTCTCCAATCTCTCGTGCTCACAAATAGCATGCCAATCAACCAAATAATGATAACATGATGTGACAACAAGTGATAACAGAGACTGAGATATGATATGCAAATGAATAAATATGAGTGAGTATGTAATTTCAATTTAAGCAAATAACTCAACAGCAGAGATGACCTCAGTGGGTCCCAATAAAAGAAGCATATAGCCTAAACATGATTTCTAATATGATTCACAGCTCATATAATCAAACATGTAGGGAGAACATGGAGGTAACAAGATATAACAACAAAACAAGTTCGGGCACAGTCTAATAACCAACTAGAATCATGGTTTCTCAGGTGCACGCCCACACGCTCGTCACCTAGCATGTGTGTCACCTCAATAAATCTCTTCTAACATAGTTCCCTGGATTAAATACCCTCAAATCCATGTTTAGATAAGTTTCTTACCTCGAACAAGCTGAATCCAATACCGAGCAAGACAAACAATACTCTAGAAACGCCATCCCGCATGTACCGACCTCTGAACGGCTCGAAACTATCCAAACACAACTCAAGAACATCAAATAATGCCAAAGGAAACAAACAAACTCAATCGATAAAGGTTGAATCTTTAATCAAAAGCCCAAAGTCAACCAAAAACTTAAACCCGAGCCTGCACCTCAGAACCCAACAAAATTCACAAAATCCAATAATCCATTCAATTACGAGTTCGACCATAATAATTTCACTCAAATACGACTCCGAACCGGTGTTCAAAACTCAAAATTTTACTTTATGAAAGTTTAGACAACCCCCCCCCCCAATTTCTTTTTTGAAATCATCAATCAAAACCCGAAAACGAAGATGGGATCACAAAATAAAATTATTATCGAGAAAAAAAATACTTACCCCATTCCATGTGGTGAAAACTATCCTACAAAATCGCCTCAATCCGAGCTCCATAGCGCAAAATGCGCTAAAATGTCTGAAACATCCAAAGATAGAGTTCTTATAATCACTGGACGAATTTATAAATTGCGATCGCGGTAATACCATCACGATCGCGAAGAAAAAAAATGCACTGTCCTGAAATACTCTACATGTTCGCAAGCCTCCTCGTGCTAATGTGATGCCCATAGATGCCAACTCTCCGCGAATGCAGACTGACCCACGCGAACGCGGAAGAGAAATCACCAGCTCCCAGCTCCAGACTTTACCTTACGTGATCGCGTCATCATCTTCGCGATCGCAAAGAACAATTGAGGCACCAGACACCAACAGAAACCATCAATGAAAATATTAAGAAAAATGGTCTGAAATCAATCCAAAACACGCCCTAGCCCCTCGGGATCCCGTCCGAACATACTAACAAGTCCCATAACATAACACGAACCTACTTGAGGCCTCAAATCACACATAACAACATCAAAACCATGAATCGCAGCTTAAATCGAACTTTTGAACTTTCAACTTCCAAAACCCGTGTCGAACCATATCAAACTAACTCGGAATGAACTCAAATTTTGCACACAAGTCCCAAATGACATAACAAAGTTATTCCAATTTCCAAAACCATAATCCGAATCCGATATCATCAAAGTCAACTCCCGGTCAAAATTATGAATATTCCAAACTTTCAAATTGCCAACTTTCGATAAATCTGTCAAAACCTTATAGAAACATCAAAATATAAATTCGGGAATATGCCCAAGTCCAAAATCACCATCCGGTCCTAACGGAACCATGAAAACTCTTATTCGAGGTCAAATACCGAAAAGTCAAACATGATCAACTCTTCCAACTTTAAGCTTCAAACATGAAATTCATTCTTCCATTCTAATCCTGAATCACCCAAAAACCAAAAATGACGATACACACAAGTCATAATACCTCATACGAAGCTACGCATGCCCTCAAACCATCGAGCGAAGTGCAAATTCTCAAAATAACCGGTCGGGTCGTTACAATAACATAATCGGATTGTAGATGGAGCTCCAAATGTTGGAACTTGGTTCTACGATTGTAAGCTAAGATTGCAGGAAGATTCTTCAGTCTGGATATTGTAAAGGACTTATACGGTTTGAAGTGACATGAGATCACCTAGGAGTATGTGTATGATGAGCTATACAGTGATTTGGCAGTTTTGGAAAGACTTTTGGCACAGTTCGAGGACGAACGTATGTTAAGTGGGGGAGAATGTAATGACCTGACTAGTCGTTTTGAACTTTAGCATTTGCATTTTTATTTGGTGGTTTGAGACTTTGTGTAGCTTCACTTGGTGCATTATGACTTGTGTCTACGATTGTGTTTGAATTTCGAGAGGTTCAGAGTTGATTTGGAAGAGAAATTATCTATTTGGAAGCCTTTAGTTGGAAGACTTGACTAAGTTTTGACTTATGAGTAAACGACCTTGGAATCAAGATTTGAGAGTTCCAATAGGTTTGTATGGTAATTTTGGACTTGGGCGTATTTTCAGAATTGGATTTGGAGGTTCCTAGAATATTTTTGCCTTATTTGTCGAAAGTTGAAAATTTAAAGATTTGGAATGTTCATAAGGTTGACGAGGAGTTGACTTTGAGGCTATCAGGTTTGGATTATTATTTCGGGACTTGGAATAGGTTCGTTATGTCATTTGGGACTTGTGTGCAAGATTTGGTAGCTTTCTCTGTTGGTTTGTTAGAATCGGATGTTTGGTTGGAAGTTGGAAGTTTATGAGCTTAAGAGATTGATCTTGATTGATTATTCTTGGTTTTGATGTTAATTATTGTGTTTGGAGCCTTTCGATAAGTTTTGTATAAGGTATTTGAACTTGCTGGTATGATTGGACTGGATCTCGTGGGTCTCGGGTGAGTTTCGGTAGTTTTGGACCATTCCGGTTGAGTTTGGCATAGATGATCTTCTAGTGTTCTGATGTTCTTCACGTTTGCAATTAGTGTGTCACATGCATGTAGAAGGTTTTGGGGTCTCTGGTGATTTTTTCATCGCATTCGCGATGATGAGGTCTCGTTTGCAGAGCTTTGTGGTCAAGCAGAGTTTTTGCCATCGCATTTGCATGGGCAGCATCGTATTCGCAAAGGCCTGGGCACTGTAGAGCTTCGCGTTTACGTAGGAGGCATCACATTCATGAAGCATAGTTGGGATGGAGGCAAATTGACCTTCGCGATCGTGTAGGGTACAGCTGGGCAGTGCATTTAAGTTGCCAATTTCAAAACTTTGCCCATTATTTCATATTTTGATCTCTAGACTTCGAGAAGAGGAGATGTTGAAGGGAAATTTCACTACTATATAGGAGGTAAACAATTTTCACTTGGATTTGACTTTATATCATGATTTTCCATGCATTTCTACACCTAAAAGCTTGGACTTTAAAGTGAAATTTCAGGGTTTTTGGCAAAACTTTTGGAAAGTGAATGATTTAGGTTTGAACCCTAATTTGGAGTCGATTTTCGATGAAACTTGTATATTTGGACTCGTATTTGAATGGGTGTTCGGGATTTATGTTTTGTCGGGCTCTAGGGTGCAAGCTCGGGTTGACCTTTTAGTTGACTTTGTGTATTTGTATAAAGATAGAAGCTTTATTGTTTGGGTTGTTTCCTATGGCTTTATTTGATGTTATTGAGTTGATTTGGACTATATTCGGGTCTTTAGGAGTTGAATTTTGACGGTAGGTGATTGTTGCTTGATTTTTAGCTTGGCGGGTGGAGGTAAGTCTCTTATCTATCCTTGTAAAAGGGAATTATCCCCATAGGTGATATAATTACTACTTGATTCATGATTTAGGAGCTACGTATAAGCGAGGTGACAAGCATATATGCGTAGCTAGGCTTTGGACCATATTTGGTATTTATTGACTTGAATTGTGGCTTATTGAATTATGTAAAGTTTCTATTCATGTTCAATTGATTCTATGACTACATGACAATTTATATGAAAGTTTTAGGAGCATGCCTAGGGTTATGACTTGTTAATTTGACATAATGGTTACTTTTCCATGTCGGGCTTTATTATAAATTCATAGTCATAAACTTGCCTTATTTGCTCCATGATTGCTACAGTTTCTATAGCTTAATTTTCTTATGATAATAATATGATTAAGCTGGAAACATGCTAAATAGCTTATTGAGTCGTTGTGATAAAATAAGTTACATGATTTTCCATAGCCATTAGATCTTTTCTCTATATTCCTATTATCATGTCTTGTGCCCTTTTATTATATTGTTCTCACATATATGCATGAGTAGAAAAGTGGTTATTGAGGAAAGCTGAGGATTTTGGAACTACGGGCACTTTAGCGGATCTTGGTACTGATTATTTGCTTGAAGATATTATGATTGGAACAGGTTGTACGCCGCAATGATTGATTAATGATATTATAATTTGGAAAGGGTTGTGCACCGTAACGGTTGATTGATGGTAATTAAATATATGATAATCAACTCTTTGGTATGGATCTGTCCCTCCGGAGTCAGGTGATTACCCATATTACTTTGGGCCTTGTGAGTGTAGGCACCTATAATTCTTATGGTGCTTGTTGGACAGGCGGCATGTGTAAGGCACATGGGTTTGTGTGTGAGTGTTGATATAGATCAGGGGCATGCATTGGAAGCTTAGACTCATATATTGGCTCTTACATATATTGATATTGGATTAGGGTCAAAACCCATTTGTGGTTCTTTTTAACAAAAAGAACGAAAATGCGTGTAAAACAAGAGTTACCTAACTATGTATAACGCTCTTTTAAAGAGCGTTATATCTTAACAGACGTTTTGGAAGTTAAGGTATAGCGCTCTTTAAAAGAGCGTTATACATATATAACGCCCTTATAAACCGCATTTATGCATAGCGCAGTATATAAAAGCGCTATATGTATAGCGCTGTTATATACCGGGCTATACATAGATATAAACGGTCCCCTCCCTTCTTCCCCACGATTAAAACCAGTCACTTTCCCCCATTTTTTAAAAAATCAGCCCCCCCCCCCCCCCCCCCCCGGCCCAAAATTTCTCCAAAACAAATTCGAGTGGACCTCATCCGTCACACAAAACGACAAGATTGTAGGTTTCACATCCTAGCCAAGCCTTCTATTGTTGTGGTTTGCTTGTTTCGAACTCAAATTTTCAATTTATCAACTTTCCGTAAAACATAAATCGAGGTATTCCGATTTAGTTTATGTCGAAACTCGTATAAATAATGCATGTTAGTTGTTTTGAATGTGTTTCCATGCTATTTTGTATTTTGTTTTGCGATTAAACTAGTATGTTATTTTTATCCGGACTAAGATATTAGTGTTCTAAAAAAATATGTAAAAATTGAGAAATCATTATTATTTGTTAATAAAAATATTTAATAAATTTCTTTTACTGTTTTATATGTATTTTCATGAATGTTTTGTGATTAAATTTATTGTTTTTTTATCTAGTTTAGATTATTTATTTGCTTAAAGACTAGTAATATAGTGCCCTTTTAGCGTAGTAAAATGTAGAGCCTTTTAGCGTAGTATCCCTGTAGTTTAAGTATCTCTTATATTGATAGATCAAACACAAACTCTGTCCAATTTACAAAAATTAATTATTTAATTTACAAAACAAATATATAAAATTATGAAACTAACATGTAAAATATTAAAATTGACACACATAAGAATTCAGGATAGCTTGGTGCTACTGGGAATCAAATATCGAGCCTGGAACCCATAGATATATACTTTGTCCAATTAAATATTGTATAATTATAAATATTAATTATTTAATTACAAAACAAACATATAAAATTATGAAACTAACATGTAAAATAATAAAACTAACACATACAAGAATTCAGGATAGCTTGGTGCTACTGGGCCTCAAATATCGAGCCTGGAACCCATATGTGAATACTCTGTCCAATTAAATATTGTATAATTATAAAAATTAATTATTTAATTTACAAAACAAACATATAAAATTATGAAACTAACATGTAAAATTATAAAACTAACACATACAGGAATTTAGGATAGCTTGGTGCTACTGAGCCTCAAATATCTAGCATGAAACCCATATATGAATACTTTATCCAATTAAATATTGTATAATTATAAAAAAATAATTATTTAATTTACAAAACAAACATACAAAATTATGAAACTAACATGTAAAATAATAAAATTGACACATACAAAAATTCAGGATAGCTTGGTGCTACTGGGCCTCAAATATCGAGCCTGGAACCCATATGTTAATACTCTGTCCAATTAAATATTGTATAATTATAAAAATTAATTATTTAATTTACAGAACAAACATACAAAATTATGAAACTAACATGTAAAATAATAAAATTGACACATACAAGAATTCAGGATAGCTTGGTGCTACTGGGCCTCAAATATTGAGCCCGGAACCCATAAATATATACTCTGTCAAATTAAATATTGTATAACTATAAAAATTCATTATTTAATTTACAGAACAAACATACAATTAATGTTGTTTAATTTACAGTAGATGACATGGACATGCCGCCTATGCATCCCAGACCTTTCTGCGATGAGCTATTAGTGTTACAGGGCGATCATAGGTCCGCCCACGTATGAGAGGGAGAGTTACTGGCCCAGACTCTCCGCGCCAAGAGAGTGGACGACATGTGGGATTTTATGAAGGACAGAGATCTCCATCCCTGTGTAGTCCAGCGCATACGGGTTACGGGCTTCTACATGATTTTGGAGATCGGGTGGCTGCAGTTCGACTGGTCTTTGGTCACGGCCCTGATAGAGCGGTGGCGACCGGAGACGCACACATTCCACCTGCCCATTGGCGAGGCCACCATCACGCTGCAGGACGTGGAGGTTTTATATGTGCTGCCCGTTGAAGGACTGCCCGTTGCACTGCCTCAAGCCATGAGAGAGATGACGTGTGGGCAGTATTTGGACATGCTGCAGCAGCTCACTGGTTTCAGGCCACAGGATGAGACTGCATACTTAGGGGCTAGTCGCATGAGTTTGACAGCTATTCGACAACATCTGGAGATATTGCACCCCGACATCACTGGAGAGACAGATGATCTTCATATTCACCGGTATACGAGGTTGCTGTTGCTCCTTATGTTTGAAGGGGTCTTATTCCCGAACACTTTGAGGAACCTAGTCAGCTTGAGATTTCTTCATCATCTTCAGTGGCTATATGATTTACCCCAGTACAGCTGGGGTGTTGTTGTTCTCGCCTACTTGTACAGACAGATGTGTCGGGCGAGCGTGGGTACCCAACATGACGTATGTGGATTTTTGTTGCTGCTACAGGTGACAACATATTCGAATACTCTATTCATTATAACATATCTAGTAAAAATTTATCTTAAATGTTAGGTCAACTTTGTATGTTAGGTTTGGGCCTGGGAGCGGTTCCTACAGTTGCAGTTACCTCTACCACCATTACCTCCGGATGTACCACCTCTGTTTCTCCCTCTAGCTAGGAGGTGGGTTCTCTGGCGGGGATACGTACATATCTATGAGGATCGGCATAATCTCCCCCTTTGCAGGGATTTGTTGGATATGCTGGAGGGTGCACAGGTAAATGTATACCTAAGTTTACTTGGTATAGCTTCACATGTATTGCGCATACTCACGTTTTCTGTTGTTATTTAATAGTTCATTTGGACGCCATACAGCGACGACTTGATAGGTGGCCTACCCGATTATTGCTCGGCCGACCGACTGATTTGGAGCACTTTCGTCCCGCTGATATACCTCGATATTGTGGAGCATCATGCCACGGAGTGGGTACTTCGCTAGTTTGGCCGTCTGCAGCTTGTACCGAGAGGGCCCACATGGGAGCCCACACATTATCAGCGGGATGATCGTTCCAGGGTGGACGACGGATATGTGGCATGGCTAGAGGCACAGGTTGATACTTGGGACTGGCAAGCTGACCTGATTAAGCCCCCCCCCCCCCTCACAGAGCCGGAACGGGTACTATTCGTGAGTATATGCCCTGGTACCTCCGCTTTACCCGACTTTTCGTCGGGAATCCCATTCATCGAGCTGGCAGTCGGTACGTTCCATACGCCGGGCGGCACGAGGCCCTGGTATGTTTTCTGGTATTATTACTTATATAATTATAACATAGTGTTCTATAGTTTATATTTTATACGTTGTGCATGCTATTGGCCTACATATAGTCTACCAGATGGGATTGCAGATGCAGCAGCATGCCGATAAAGTAACGGCCGCTTTGCACGATTATGGTCGGCAGGTTGCAGATGTGGCTGTCCGGACACTGCAGCGAGCCCGAGAGGATCAGCGCTTAGGACATGACCCTGTTTATGTGGCGTTATAGCAGTACCAGCGAGGTAGGGGTGTCCCACGAGGTAGGGGTGCCCCACGAGGCAGGGCTGCCCCACGGGGTCGTGGTGGGCGGCGAGAAGGTGGTCCCCAGCAAGGGGGCGTTGAGGCCCCTACTGATGATGTTGATGCTGATCTATCGGGTGACCTTCATGAGCCGGACGAGTATCCTAGCAGCATGCCGTCATACAGCCTTGGGCTGCAGCTCACTCCAGGGACTTCGCAGGTGACCCCATCAGGTCCATTATTGATCACGGGCATGGATATTACCGGAGAGCATTAGGATGCATACTTCCTAGGCCCATCGACCGCTTCCGAGGATCGGCCGACCCGAGATGTGTATAGTGGACGCCGGCTGAGTTATGGCTCATCATCGAGGGGTGCTGGGGTGCTTTCACAGGCGCAGTTATGTTTTTATTAGTATTTTCTTTAAATTTCTTTTTTCTTTTCTCATTTATTTTCCATAAATAACTTTATTAATTTTCTTATTAAGGCTTCATCCTCGCCCGTCACGGGGGCCGCTTTGTGCGATGCTGACCTGGCTGCGACGGATGATTATATTCAGGAGCCCGACGAGATCGTGGTAAGACAATTTAAATAATTGTGACTTAATATATATTTTCCTATACTGAGCTGACTTATTCTTCTGTAGGTTACTACTGGACCGACGGCCCATTCTACCGATCCTGTCAGCACTATTGATGATCATGCTGCAGCGCATCCTGCTATAAAAAGGCGACGTGATGAGGATGATCCTGATAGCGTAGCCGGGCGGGATGGGATGCGCCTCAGGCCAGCGGCTGCATTAAAGCACACAGGTTGTGGAACACATTGATTTTTTTTTATTTTTTTTTTTGTATTTGATGTAAATATTATTTTATGTAAATAATAGCAACAATTTTTATTGTTTTTGTTATATGCGCATTATGTATATATTTCTCGGGTTCTTCGTTATTTTAATACTGCAACACAAACACAAACACAACAACTTAACATAATTTAAATTCGGCACACATAATGAAAATACATGACATGGAAAGCATAAAGATAAAATACAACACTCAACACATACATTGGTTTGTTTAGTCAACTATTCTCTTCTTCAACCACTCAAATTGATCCAACAACTTATTTTTTTCTTCTTCCACCTCTTTTAGTTTCTCCTTCAATGCTGCAATTTCTCGTTTATACATAACCTCATCACGTTTGTATCTTTTGTTCAAATCATGAATATACTGCAAAGTTTGTTTGTAGCATTCCTACTTACAAGGTTCATCAATCCGTACCTCAAAATTGCAAAAAGGTTTGTCAGAAATCCTATAAAACTTGTTCACATACATCCAGTATCGGTGCCCAACTTCACCATCATCCCAACAGTCTGCCATCATACATATTTTGCCGCATTGGCACTTTGGTACATAAAGGCGTTCAGAAATTTGTTAAAGCGGAAAAAAAAACCATGCTTTTATGGAGAGTTTTGCTATTGGTTATTGTTAAGCGCAGAAAATAACTAGAATGCGCCTGTTATTTATAAGCAAGACAACACACATAACGTGGTATTTAACCGCGCTATGCTAAGACATAACGTAGTATTTAACCGCGCTATGCTTTGCGTGTTAAAGATTTTTTCGGATACAAAATAGCTTTTTCGCAGGCGGGCAGCTTTTTAGTTCGACAAGACAACACACATAACGTAGTATTTAACCGCGCTATGATTCGTGTGTTAAAGATTCTTTCGGATACAAAATAGCTTTTTTGCAGGCGGGCAGCTTTTCAATTCGACAAGACAACACACATAACGTAGTATTTAACCGCGCTATGCTTCGCATGTTAAAGATTCTTTCGGATACAAAACAACTTTTTTGCAGGCGGGCAACTTTTTAGTTCGACAAGACAACACACATAACGTAGTATTTAACCGCACTATATATATTCACATATTTATCAAAAATCTTCCTTCTCTGATAGTGTAGTTTTCTAATAATAATTTTAGCGTGAAATTCGAAGGTCTACTAAAACTTTTCCGTTTTTAAATCCAATACTATTTTTGATTACATGAACTGGAGGGAGAAATTCATTAATTTACTCAACTGAAAAATGGACCATTATCAATAAGATTTAACAACAATGGAAACATAATTTTATTTGATACATCTTGCAACATAAATAGGTACCTGCACTTATTACAGCTACATTACGAAACCCAGTTACTACGTGTATCCTTGATAGTTGGGCACATTAGAAGAACTCCCATCAGGAGCTAGATTACCACCGCCACCCAAACCAGCTGAAGGACATTTTCGACGGCTATGTCCTGTTTGCGAGCATATACAACATTTGCGCACATAAACGGTATCGCTAACATCCATTTGGTTCCGTATACGTGTTCTCTTCTACACCTGTATTCGACGCAAAAACTCCTTGTTACACACCATTTTAAATAGTTTCGGTGGCCAATAATGCTCAGCACCCACTGGCTGCAACTGCCCACTATAGGTGTTTAAGTATGCAGCAACACTATATTGTTTATCAATGTAGTTGGCTGGCCCTAAACCAACATGTTGAAAGCACCTGATGGCATGTGAGCATGGCATGTGGTAGATGGACCATTTCCCACAAGAACATAACCTTGTAGATTCATTTATGGTATGTACATTATTCCCCCGGTTTTGATGGATAGCGGTGCGAACTCCAAAAACATTTATGTCCTGATCATACTGTAAAAATGAATGTCAATATGCTCGCCGCCTGTATTTCTCAAATCTCTACATCGGCAGTGGCATAAATTCAACACCCCTTTCCATCAATGGCGTTGCAGCTGAAGCCCTATCAACAAACCTCTCCGCCATCTGCTTGAACGACATGCGCACCATGGCAGTGACAGGCAATCCTCTTGCCGACTTCAATAACCCGTTGAAAGACTCTGACACATTTGTAGTTAGAATTCCCCATCTTCTTCCACCATCTGCATGCAAACTCCACTTGTCAAGCTCATGTCGCATCAACCAACGATAGGCTCTCTCGTCTTCCTACCTGATAGATTCCATGTGCCTTCGGAATTTATGCTCTTGGTGGTCTGTTTCGACCATCCACATCAAATCATGCATATCCTTGTTGGGATGTGCCTTCTGGAAATTGGCCTTCAGGTACCTCACACAGTAATGGTGGTAGGCATAAATTTCTTGACATGCAGGCAAATTCTCTACAAAACTTAAGATACCACCATGCCGATCAGATATTAGACAAATACCAGAACGCTGTTTGACAACGTGCTCCTTCAAATGGTTCAAAAACATCATCCACATCTCTTGGCTTTCATTGGCACAAATAGCAAAAGCTAGAGGAAATATTTGTCCATTAGCATCTACTACAACGGCGATCAACAGCTTGATATTGTCACGACCCAAAAATCCTAACCTGCCGTGATGGCGCCTATATCAGTACTAGGCAAGCCGACAACATCAATAACCCACGATTTCCTTTAAATTTAAAAACATAACGTTTAATACAATACCAAAAATCTAGCCATTTCCAATACAACACTCCCAAAACCTGGTGTCACCGAGTACATGAGCATCTAATGTGAGTACAAGTCGGGAAAATACGGTCTATAATAGTCTGAGACCAAATACAGTAAACAAGGAGATATAAAAGGAGAGACAAGGTCTGCGGAACATGGCAGCTACCTCAAAATCTCCTAAAAGTCAATTGCGCGAAATGATCAACACCTGCTATGTTCAGGAACACCTGGATCTGCATACGAAGAGCAGGGTGTAGTATGAGTACAACCAACTCAGCAAGTAACAATAATAACTAAGGAACTGAAGATAATGATGAGCTACACAGTCATAGTTCACTTTCAGTAGTTCCAGCAGAGAATAGACATGCTTTCAAATCCGATAGTTTAAGTCAAATCAATTTTATACAGTTTAATTCCAAGTAATCCGGATATAAATTCTTTCAGAGATTTTACAACAATGATAGATAGCAACCAAGTGCAACAACAAATGTAAAGCAAGTACAGCCTCTCAGGCAATAGTCACTCAACTTATCACAACAGCTCAACCACTCGGCTATCAGCCCTCAGTACTCACACTCAATAGGTACCCGCGCTCACTGGGGGTGTGTACAGACTCCGGAGGAGCTCCTATAGCCCAAGTGCCATAATCTGCACGGACAACTCACGTGTTGTACGGACAACTCACGTGCTATAATATCCTGCACGTACAACTCACGTGCCATAATATCCTTACCTCACCGATAGGCCCTTGGCCTTACTCAGTCCTCAACCTCTCATGTCTCTCGGGCTCTCAAAAATCACAAGATCAGCCCAAACAAAGATAACATAGTATATCAACAAATATCCAGAAAGACTGAGGTATAATACGCATGAAAAATCATGACTGAGTACAAGACAGCAATTAGCAAATAATTCAACAAGTACGCGACCTATATGGGTCTCAACAGTACTATAACATAGTCTAAGCATGATTTCTAACATGATTTATAGTCAAATTTCTTCAACACATAGAGATCATATAGCTAAAATTAATTATTCAACTTTACAGTTTTCCGGGACGGACTAAGTCACAATCCCCTCGGTGCACGCCCACACACCCGTCACCTAGCATATGCGCCACCTCCAAAATAATCACATGATACCAAAATCTGGGGTTTCATACCCTTAGGACCAGATTTATAATTGTTACTTACCTCAACCCGTGTAATTATTTATTCTGCTATGCCCTTGCCACGAGAATTGGTCTCCGAAAATCTCGTATCTAGCCACAATTAATTCGAATCAGTCAATACTAATTATTGTAATTAATTCCATAAGGAAATACTAATTTTTCTAATAAAATCCTAAATTAACTCAAAAATCGCCCGTAGGGCCCACATCTCGGAACCCGACAAAAGTTACAGAATATGAACGTCCATCTAACCACGAGTCCAACCATATAAATTTTACCAAAATCCGACATCAACTCGACCCTCAAAACTTCAATTAAAGTCTATGAAGATTTCTACCATTTTCAACCTAATTCTTACCCATTTGAACTTAACAATCCTTCCACAACCTTATTGGTATGTATACATAATACTCTTACACCCAAGAATCATACTATAAATCACTCATTTTTATTCCAAACCCGAAATTGAAGAATTGAGGAAAGAAATTCTTACCTCTTTGAAGCCCTAGCAAGATTCTTGTGAAATCTTCAAACGTTAAACAAGAATTGATAGATAAATGACTAAGTCTTCACTTTCTCTCTCTAAAATATCAGATTTTGGCTAAAAAATGAGCTTCAAGGGCTATAAATCGAAATTGGGTTGGGTCAAAAATTAAAAAGAATGGAAGCTCCGACGCAGTTATGCGATCGCATAACAGGTATCCGGTCTGCATACCGGCCGCATAATTTGGCCTCCAAAGCTGGGCATTACTGACCCGGTCTGCGGTCATTATGCGGCCCTCATACTTGTTCTGTGGTCGCATAATGCACCGCAAAATAGGTCTGCGGTCGCATAGTGCACCGCATATTTTCCTCAAATCTTGCCCCTCTCCTAATCCACCTGGCAACCATTATGCGGTCCGCAGAGTGATTCTGCGACCGCATAGTGGTCGCAGAAATGACCATTTTCCGACAAAATTTTCCTTTACACATTGATGCATAATTTTTGTACTAATTGATCTACCTCGACACCACCAAACCTTAATTTTCTTAGCAAAATTTCTCCGGGGTCGTTACACATAAGTTAATGTCCGGTCAACCTTTTCAACTTAAATTCTAAACCTTGGAAATAAGCACTCCAAATCATTTCAAAACTTCACCGAACCCAAACCAATTACCCCGGCAAGCCAAATAACAACTGTAATTTACAATTTGAGCAGTAAATGGGAGAACGGGATTGCAATAGTCAAAACGATCGGCCGGGTCATTACAGATATCATACTTTCCATAGACATGAGTGTCGTCTATGGATATTACCGGCCGGCAATACGGAAAACCATCAAATGCTGGTTTAAATGCCCATAACACGTAATTGAATATATATTTTTGTCTTCTCGGACTCCTCTCAAGCTTCCATTCAACAATCGTGCCGGGGTTAAAATGTTGCAGTGCGGCCATGTACCTAGGTAGAGCTGCAAATGACTTATCCCAATTACCATAAACAATTTCAAACACACGTTTGCACCCGAGAAATGCCTCTCTTTTAATGTTATGGCCATATTCCTGGTGGATTGATATAATGCACTCTTTGATTTTATACCTTATGGACGCTTCAAGGTGTGGAATAAGGACAAGAGAAATCCAGTCAATATCCAAGTTTTATTGATTACCATTTAATGTGTCCATTTCACATCTGTGGGTGGGAATATATTTACCCACTTTCCACATACCTGTGTTCTTTTTGCTCGCACGCAACATCCAATGACAACCCGTAAACCATCTGCGGCAAACAACCTTGTATACATCCGAACTTGACTCCCATACCGTCATCTTACGACACTCTTTTACGCTGTACATTTTTGCGGCCCTGCTTAGGCGTGCTTTATCAGGAAAAAGTATGCCCTTTGCCAGCACTGTTGGTGTAGAATCATCCCACATTGCTATCCGAATTTCATCAAAATCCCTTGTGAGAGCATTCACATCCGGCATACTTGGCAAATGATCAAGGTAGGGAATCTTTCTTGAATGAAACGGCACTTGGGGTATACACTCTTGGTCTAATGGGGGGTGGAGCATACTCCCTCGTCAAATCAGGTCTTTCATTCTCTTCCTCCCCATCACCATCCTCCTGAGGGAAGGGTGTGTTATCTCCGAAATCATCGGCATTGTTGTCATAATTACTGTTCTCTTCCTCACTCTGTGTATTTTCCAGATCCCGATTTAATATGTCATCTTCGGGCAATTGAGTTAGGACAGGTAGTTCAACTTGCTCGTTTTCACTACACAAACAACAAAATAATAAGCTACTCAAATTAATAAATACTTTCCATATAGCTGTATCACTTCACTTACAAGTCGTAATGTGTTGACATTCCTTGATGGACATTATCCTATTGGTGATGACTCCCGGATGGACCACCATGATCCAACACACCAGAACTACGCATATTCTAACTGGGCGTGGGTTCATAACTTGTAAAAGTCATATCTGGTCGGTACCCGCTATGGAATATATGAGTGTTAATACAAATTCAATACAACAAAAATATACATCGTAACACTAAGGAAAATTGAAGTTTACCACTTGTCTTGTGGATTATGTAAAGCATGAGAGAAATTATTTTCTCGCTCCTCATTCGCCCGTGGTGATAAGTTTAAATCAGGCCAAACTCTTTCAACCGGAACCTGTCCGGCAAAAACTGCTCCAGAATAACCACCCAACGACTGAGGGCTATCCGTACTATGCTCAAACTCATTATTGCGAACGTCTTCGACCTTGACGTACATTTCCAACATTGTTATTACAAGAAATTCCCGGTATTCATTCGGAGTCCTCAAAAAATCCCTCAAAGTTTCATCATCGTCAATGTTAAACTCAGCGTAACAAGCAACCCCTTTCGGAGTGACGGAATACGGATATCTTCTGGTTACTTTAAAGTTCACCGAATATTTGCTCACACTCATTTTTTTTACATAACAACGATACTAATGTATAGTACTCCATTGTAAGTAAACTTACCATGATACTGTGGAGATAAACTATAGCTCACAGTGTTATTCGCCACCACAACCTCACTCCCCCCCCCCCCAAATATAATAAAACCCTTACTTTTCGCTCTTCAGACATTATGAAAGAATGCTTGAGAATTTAACAAAAAGAAAAATTTTAACAGGAGTTACGAATATTTTTGAATGGATTTTTGTAAAATCCTAACGCCTTTAAATAAGGCAATGCCTAGCTCGGGGGGGCTGAATGGTTTTAGGTATAGCGCTCTTTTAAAGGGCGCTATACCCATTTGAATTATTGTTAAGTCAGTTAAATGCAGGAGACTTAATGGTGGGCCCACAAAATAGGTATAATGCTCTTTAAAAAGAGCTATAAATATAACGCCTTTAATAACATCGTTATAGATGTATAGCACTTTTTTAAAGAGCGCTATACCTTAACGTCCAAAACGTCTGTTAATAATATAGCGTTGTTTAAAAGAGCGTTATACATAGATAAGTCACTCTTTATTTTTACACTTATTTCCGTCCTACATGGCAAAAATAACAATATTTAGGTTCTGGACTCCGTGCATTGATAGTTTGGACTCAAGCATTGGCTATACATACATAGATGTTAGATACTAAGCATGCATATATACAAATTCTTACCTAATGAAGTGTTTTGATATGAATATTGTTGATGTGGATTATGTCTTGGTATGAGGATTGAGGTGTTGATATCTTTATTGCTCTCCTTATCTATTAAGCATGCCTAAATTCTGTATGACTTGTGTTTCTTTGAGTTGTCGTATTTATTTGATGATAGCATGCTAATTTCCATATCTTATTTATGCTTTACCTAATTATTTGATGGATATTGAGTATCGATATCGACCACTCACCACTACTTCTTGAGGCTAGACTTGATACTTACTGTGTACTATAGTTTTGTACTCATACTATACTAATGCATATTTTTGTGTAGGTGTTAAGACTGTTATTAGCGGTATCATTGAGTTGAGTAGGAGCACCATATTAGAGACTTGTGGTGAGCTGTTGTACTCGGTCTAATTCGCAGCACATGGAGTCCCCTTCCCTACTTATCTATTTTTTGTTCAAGTATTTCTTTTTCTAGAAATAAGTATTTATTCAGTTGACTCTAGTTACTCTTAGTATATGCTCGTGATGCACTGACTCCGGGTTTGGGGCAGTTGATTAGATAGTTGTGGTCGTGTTTAGACCTTGTCTTGGTTCATGTACTCATGTTATTGATTTAAAATTTATTTTTCTTTGCCAATTATATTGTGGTAGAAGTTAATGGCTTAATAAATGGATTTTTATGGTTGTTGTTGTATGTTGCTTTCCTAGAGAGCGGGTTAGGTTCTATCACGTCCTTTGGTAGGATTTTGGGTCATGACATGGAGTTTGAACTTGCACCTCAAATATGATAGCAGTGAACTCTCTACAACGACCCGACCGGCTGTTTTGAGCTTTAGAATTTTGTTTTGTGGTTTAAGACCTTGATTAGCTTCATATAATGCATTATAACTTGCGAGTATGATTGGTTTTCGTTTCCGAGAGGTTCGAGAGTGGTTTGGTAGAGTAATTCTCGATTTGGAAGCTTTAAGTTGGAAGAGTTTATCAAGGTTTGACTTTTTAGTAGACGGCCTTGTATTGGTGATTTGACTATTCCAATAGGTTAATATGGGAATTTTGGACTTGGTTGTATGTTTGGACTTATATTTGGAGATTCCTAGAAGGATTTGGCTCTATTTATTGAAAGATGATAATTTAAAGAATTGGAGAGTTCATAGGTTTGATCAGAAGTTTAATTCGGTGTTATCGGACTCCTATTGTAGTTTTGAGACCTTGGATAGGTCCTAATCATTGATACGAACTTGTGCGCAATGTTTGGTTATAATCCATAATGTCTAAGTGTGATTCAGACGCTTTTGGCGAAGTTGGAAAGTTTGGAAGTTAATGAATGGATTTTGATCTTTGATTCTTGGTTTTGATGTTATTTGTGGTGTTTAGGGTCTTTGGATAAGTTTGTATAAAGTATTCGAACTTGTTTGTATGATTGGACGAGAGCCTTGGGGACCTCGGGTGAGTTTTGGGGTAGTTTCGGACCATTCTGGGGTTGACTTCAGCTGCTAGATTTCTGGTGTCTTTGGTATGCTTAGTGATCGCGTAAAGGGCTTTGGAGCTGGGAGCCTTTGTTCTTTGCGATAGTGGGAGCTGCACTGCATTGATGTAGGGTTCTTGGTGGTCTAGAGGTTTGGTCATCGCGGTCGCAGTAGGTGTGTCGCGTTCATGAAGGTTGTTGACCAGTGTGTTGCGCATTCGAAAGGGATATGTCGTGTTCATGAAAAAGGTTTGGGGTGTCTGTGGAGATTTGTACATTACGTTCGCGAAGGGCTGAAGGTCGTGAACGCGATGAAGGATTTTCGACCAGGGGCAGTTTAAGTCCAAATATTCAGGAAGAGGCTCATTTCACTATTTTTGACTTGGGGAGCATGAGAAGAGAAGAAATTTAAGAGGGATTTCATTACTACTTTGAGGGTAAGTGATTTATACCTAGATTTGATCATATATATTGATTTTCCATGGACTTCTACATCAAAAATATGGTATTTTAAAGAGATATTTAGGATTTTTATCTACAACTTAACCGAGTGAATTTTGGAGACTTGAGGGTCGATTTAGATTCGGATTTGGAATCTAATTATATATTTTGAATCGTGGGGTTATAGGTGATCTATATCTATGATCAATTTTGGATTTTGAGCTCGGGACCCGAGGCGACTTCTTGATTTGCGTTAAAGATAAAATATTGTTTATATGAAATCAAGTCTTACGGTTTGTATTGACTCAGTTAAGTAATCTTTGACTAGATCCGAGTCATTTGGAGGTGGATTTGAAAGGGAAAGCAGTTTTGGAAGGTTAAAGGTGTTCTTGGGAAGAGGTAAATCTCTTGTCTCTCCGTGTAAGAAGGAATTCTCCCCATAGGTTATTTATTTGCTACTTTTTTCTTGATTTAGGTGCAACGTATATGCTAGGTAATAAGCGTATATACGTAGCTATGTTATGACCTTAGCCGTATAGACTTAGGCATGTGAAATGTCTTATTTGGACTATGTGAATTTCTTGTCTATATTTCATTTATTCTATGACTATGTGATGAATTATAATCAAGATTTGAGACCATGCTAGGGTTATGACTTGTTAATTTGGACATGACAGACTTCCTTCATCGTGTTGATCTTCCTACTTTAGTCGTAGTCATATAAATGCCTTACTTAATTTATGATTCAATGGCTATTGTCTTACTTTGCTCTTGGTAATATCATGGTCAGACTTACGAATATTAAATAAGCATATTAAACTATTATGAAAAGTTGAAATACATGATTAAATATAGTCATCTCTTATTCATGTAAATATTCACTCGCATTTTAATATTATGTCTGGATGGGCCTTTATTATATTATTTTATATGTGTATGCATGAATTGGAGAGTTGGATATTTAGGAAAGTTGAGGATATTGACACCAAGGACATTGTGAGCGGATATTAGTTATTGATGAATGATGGTATTACGATTGGATCGGGTTGCATGCCGAAATGATATTATGATTGGATCGGGTTGCATGCTGCAACACCACTTGCATTTGGATCCTTACCTCCGGAGTTAGGTAATTACCCATGGTACTTTGTGCTCTATGACCGCAGACACCCTGGTTGCTGCTCGATTTGGACACTTGGCCAGTGTCAGGTATATGAATTTGTGCTATGAGGTATTGTGTAACGACTCAGCCGGTTGTTTTGGGTATTAGAGACTTGTTTCCCTATTTGATGATTCCCGTAGTTTCTTTTGATATTTTATGACTTGCGAGGATGGTTGGATTGATTTCGGGAAGGCTTGGGACTGAATTGGAAAACTTAGTTCCATCTTTGGAAGCTTAAGTTGCAAGAGTTTACCAAGGTCTGACTTTTGAGTAAACGATCTCAGAATCAGAATTTAATGGTTCCAATTGGTTTATATGGTGATTTTGGACTTAGGGGTATGTTCGGATTTGGTTTTGGATGTCTCTAGAAGATTTTGACTATATTTGCGGAAAGCTGGAAATTTGAAGAATTGGAGAATTGATAAGTTTGACCGGTGGTTGACTTTTGGGCTATAAAATTTGATTGTGGTTTTGGGACCATAGATAAAATGGTTCATGAGAACTTGTGTGCAAAGTTTGGATGTAATTCGAAATGTCTACGTGTGATTCGGACGCATTCGGCGAAGTTAGAATATTTGATAGTTAAGAGATGGATTTGATCTTTGATTCTTGATTTTGTTGTTATTTTTTATGTTTCGATCCTTGGGACAATTTGTAGGAAGTATATGGGCTTGATGTAATGATTGGGGATGGTCCTAGGGAACTCAGGTGTAATTTGGGGTGGTTGCGGACCATTTTTATTGAGTTTTGCACCGCTGGATTTCTGGTGCAGAGTAGTGCTTCGACATCGCAGAGTTGAGTCTCGCGATTGTGGATAAAGAAGTTTGGCTAGCAAGGTTTTGTTTTCATAGCTGCCTAGATGAGTCTCGCGATCATGGAAAATGACTTCTGGGCAGGGGAAGGTTGTTCATCACATTCGGGTAGGGTAGCACGAGTTCACGAAGAGGAAAAGTTAGGCTGGAGGATTTGCCTTCGCGTTTGCGTAGGTGGGGGCTTGTTGGATTTTGCGATCGCATGGGTCCAATTGCAATCATAGAGAAGAGACTTTTAGGCGGTGGCTTTTGTGCTTTGCTATTGCGGAGCAAAGGCTCGCGATCGCGAAGGGTATTGTAAGGCCCCATAATATTTGTTTTTGCAAAGGAAAGTAAGGTTTCATAGTGCCGGACTAGGTCTACGTGTTTGAGGATTATAGAAATTCTTCGAGGCTCGCAAGCTCGCCGCGGCTCGAACTTTTTGGGTTGAACAATACACTGGAAAGTGAAGGAAAACTTTGGGCAGAAAAATGCATTTCTGCAGCCCACTATGCGGCCGCAGAATTACTCTGCGGACCACATAATGGTCGCAGAATGAAGCAGGGGTGGGGCAATTTGGGCGAAAGTCTGCGGTGCATTATGTGACTGCAGACCAGTTCTGCGGTGCATTATGCGACCGCAGAACAGGTCTGCGGGCCACATAACTACCGCTGACCCAAGCAGAAATTTTCCCAATTTTTGGCACCAAATTGTGCGGCCGATATGCGGACTGCATATCCATTCTGCGGTCGCATATGCGACTGCATACCCTATTCTGGAGCTTCATTTTTGGATTTTTATAACCCAACCCTACTTCATTAAATAGATGATTTGTACCATTTTTGAGCTAAAATCTGATATTTATAGGGTGAGAGAGAGCCCTAGAGTGGGAGAGTGATCTTCAACAACTTGTCCTTCAATTCTTGCTCAAATATTTGAAGATTAACAAGGAAAACTCACTAGTCTTCATGCTAGAGGTAAGATTTTATACCATAGCCCTTAATTTCGAAATTTATCTAAGAATGGGTAATTAGCAAGACAATTCTTGGGTATGGGAGTTATTTATTTTGCATGCATGTGTTATCAAAGGGTATAGGAAGATTGTGAGCTAAAAATGGTAAAGAGGGGGTTGTGAGATGATGGAAACCTCCATATAAGTACCTTGAAACCTTAATGCACACCTAGTGTTTGATAAAATACTCAAATGAGGTAGAACCATGATCATCTTCCTAATTTTGGTTCAACTTGTTATATTTCTAAAATAGATTGAAGTTGCTAAGAATTCCAGAACATTTTAGAGTTTAAGGAAGCTCAATTGAGGTATGTTGTCTAAACTCTTCTTTAAGAATTGAAACCCCAATATCCTTGTAAGTTCCAAGATATTTTTTACAAGTTGAGTATTCCGAATAAGTTTTGTGACAAAGATATATGTTCAATTCGTGTTTCAAATGCTCTTATCATATTGTATTATAAATTGAGTATGTGTTCCAAACTATGGATTGTGTATCTACATGTTATGATTCCAAGTCGTGATTTATGTGAAAAACTATTATGCCAAATTGTTTAGAGATTGTGATTGGGGTTATACCTCCACCCGCATATATTGGGGTGAGGAGGCAGAGCCGCTTTGTGTGTGATTTTGGTATTGTTGTTGCACCACCACCCACATATACATATTGGGGTGAGGCGGCATGCCCGCTTTGTGTAGGTATTGGTATCGTTGATGCATTTCCACCGGCATGTATTGGGGTGAGGCGGCATAGACGTTTTGTGTAGGTTTTTGGTACTATGGTTATACCTCTACCCGCATACATTGGGGTGAGGCAGCAGGGCCGCTTGAGTATAGTTTTGGTGTTGTGCTTACACCTCCACCTACATATATTAGGGTGAGGCGGCGGGGCTGCTTTGTGTGAAAATGGTTATAGAAGATCTCACCTTCAATTCTATAAATGTTAATGACAGCTCTTGATAAGCTTGCTTTGGTTTAAACGGCTATCTATGCTATTCTATTGTCGCCCTAGTTCATCATATTCATATTGTATTTCCGAGTTCTTAAATTGGTGTTTGGTTTTCATACTAGTACTATTCGACATGTACTAACGTCCCTTTTGCCGGGGGCACTGCATATTTAATGGATGCAGGTGGTTCTACAGTTGAGGATACTGACCAGTGATAGCAATGCTCATTCTTCCCAGCTGACTTGGTGAGTCCCATCTCATTTCGGGGTTGTGCATCTTTTGTTTCGTATGTGTTATCGTGTTTTGAGGTATAGTCGGAGCCTTGTTGCCGGCATTATCATTGTACTCTTATTTTTAGAGGCTTCGTAGACTAAGTGTGGATTGTGTATGGGTGTTGGGAATGTTAAACAAGTTGTGTTGTGATTAAATCACTTATTCCACTTTGAACCATGAAGGGGGGGGTGTGTGTGTGTGTATGTTTTGAGACTTATTGATGGAGTAACTAGTGGTAATAAATTGGTATTGTAGATATGATCACCTTATTATCTAATTAACGAAAATATGTATTATCCTTATTCATGGATGAGTTTGGGTAGAAGAAAATACAACAGGCTTGCTCAGCTGGGGCCACTCGGTTGAGCGCCGGTCGCGCTCCCCGATTTTTGGGGCGTGACAGGTATCACTAGCAGTATATTTTAAGTGTAATTTCAGGATTTTGCCTATTCTCTCATATTTTGAACCATAGACTTTGAGATGAGCGATTTTGCAAGAGGATTTTCATCCTTGGAAAGTGGGTAATTGATTTCTACTTATATGTGATTATATTTTAAGAATCTACATGGATTACTAAACCCTAAATCAAGGATTTAAAGCGTAAAAATTGAGATTTTTGGTATGAATTTAAGAGCGTGATTTTGGGGATTTTGAACATGAAATCGTAACCCGATTTGGAATCTAATCATATATTTGGAATAGTGAGGTTATGAGTGAACTATATCTATGATCAATTTATGAGTATGGGCTTAGGGCCCCAAGTTACGTTTTTTTTTTTTTACTTTTTTATTTTGGTTAAAGATTGAATCATTTTGTTATGGAATCAATTCCTAAATCTTTTTATTATGGAAAACTTTCCTAAATCTTGTATTGACTAGATTCGAGTCGTTTGGTGTTGAATTTGAAAGAAAAGGCGATTATAGTTGATTAAAGCTAGTCGTGAAGAGGTAAGTCTCTTGTTTGTCCTTGTAAGAAGGAATTCTTCCCATAGGTGATCTATTTGCTACTTGTTACTTGGTTTAGGTGCCACATATATGCGAGTTGACGAGCGTATATGTATAGCTAGGTTGTGACCATATCCGGATAGAGCTAGGCTTATAATATGCCTTATTTGGATTATGTGAATTTTTTATCCATGTCTCACTCATGCATGACTACATGATGAATCTTAATCATGATTAGAGACCGGCTAGAGTTATGACTTGTTGATTTGGACATCATGGATTTCTTTCACCCTGTTGGGCTTTCTAATTTAGATGTAGTCATACAAATGCCTTAATTGATTTGTCATTTAATGGCTATTGGCTTGCTTTGCTCTTGTTGATATCATGATCAGACTTAAAAATGTTAAATGAGCATATTGAAATGTTATGAAAAGTTGAAATACATAATTAGCCATAACCATCTTTTATTCATATAAATATTTATTTGCATTTTTATTATTATGTCTTGGTGCGTCTTTATCATATCATATGCATATGCATGAGTTGGACAGTTGGATATTGAGGAAAGTTAAGGATTTTGGCACCAAGTACATTGTGAGTGGATATTAATTATTGATGGTATTATAATTGGATCGAATTGAACATCACAACAACGCTTGGATATGGATCCGTCCCTCCAGAGTCAAGTGATTACCGTGTTACTTTGGGCCCTTTGAGCGCATGCACCCAGATTGGTTCTTAGTATGGACGCTTGGTCATTGTTAAGAATATGGATGTGTGTTGTGAGTTATTGAGGTTTGATCATGAGCATGCATTTGCATACTAGATTCATGCAGTAGCTCTTATATATAAATGTTAATTGATTCATATCATGATTATGAAAGGAATTGAGATATTTGATATCGTATTGTATTTCTTTTATCTGAAAAGCATATCTAAATTCCAGATTTACTCTGCCTTAATTGTGTCTCTATGGAACCTCTCCTTCTCAGTGGAAACCAAAAGAGCTACATAGCGTGATAACTCCGTAAACCTCATAGCATATTGGGTCACGATCATACCCTCCTAATGCATATGCTCAAACTCACTACACAACTTATCCATGTGAGTATGTGGGATAAACTCCTCCAAGAAAAGAAGTGAGAACTGAGGCCTTGTGAGTGGTGTTGCACCAGCTGGTCTAATCTACTCATAAGTCTACCACCACTTGTATGCTAGCCCAGAACAACTAAAAGGTAGTAAAGTCAACCCCGTTCGACTCCACCAGACATAAAGTGTGAAAAATACGATCAAGAAAATTATGTGCATCCTCAGTAGGCTATCCATTGAAATGAGGAGGACGAATCTCTGAAACCTCTCCATCTTCTTTTGCTCCTCAGAAGTCATGGTTAGCCTAATCTCAGGATGAACGGCGACGACTTGCTATATCGGCATAACCCTCGAGGTTTGATAACCATGAGCCAGCTTCTCTAGTGTACATGCGATGGGAGTCTAGGCTCCTCCCCTAACCTGTGAAGTAGCTAGTGCAACCGGGATCATACCCTCCTGATTCAAGCTCTCAAACACGCTCAGCATGTGAGCCAAAGTCTCCTGGAGTCTAGGTGTAGCAATAGGTCCCTCAGGTGCTTGAGCTGGACCCACCTGCTCAACATGATCAGGCATATGCTCCTCCACTGGAGCTACTGGTGGCTCCACACCGGCTGCTCTAGTAGGACCCCTACATGTGGTGGGTACTCCACCTCGGCCTCTACCTTGGCCCCGACCTCTTGCAGCTCTAGCAGGGGCAGTGGTGCCTTCTCAGCTACTCTAGTAGAATGTTTCCTCACCATCTATGAGAGAATAGAATAGTAAAGGTTCAAACTTTTGGATGAACAAATCTGCATGATAAAGAATGAAAGAAAGAGAAGTTTTCCTAACAGTCTGGTAGCCTTTCGAAGATAAGTACAGACGTCTTCATACTGATCCGCAAGATTCTACTAAACTTGCTCATGACCCGTAGCACCTATGAACCTAGGGCTCTGACACCAACTTGTTACGACCCAAAATTCTACCAAAGGTCGTGATGGCACCTAACCTCCAAGACTAGGTAAGCCAATCACACAATAATATTTCAAACAACGGGGTGAGATATTATATGTCCAAATTAACATAAATAGTAGAATCAACATAAGCTAATACACATATACCATAATACAAAATTCTCAAAACCAGGTAGTACAGAGTCATGAGCTCTAAAACCGAATACAAGAGATGTCTCAATAGTACAATATTGTCTGAATGTATAATAACATTATAAAGAGAAGGGAAGAAGACTCCAAGGTTTTGCAGTGGTCATGCAGCTCTACCTTGAATCCTCTCTATCAACATTAATGCTCACTCCTGAGATCTGCTGCCTCTAATGCCCGGATCTACACAAAAATGAGTAGAAGCGTAGTATTTGTACGGGACAACGTGTACTTAGTAAGTATTAAGACTTACCTCAGTGGAGTATATATATATATATATATATATATATATATATATATATATATATATATATATATATATATATATATATATATATATATATATATATATATATATATATATATATATATATATATATATATATATATATATATATATATATATATATATATATATATATATATATATATATATATATATATATCAAATCTACATAGATAAATTAATTTTGATAGTCAAGTCATCAACAAATAACAGAGGCATAGCGAAGCATGTTACAATTCAACATAAAGGAAAATAAAATGCATAATAAGGCATAAATGATTCACTTGCATGGTCAAAGCTTCTACCGTTATGTTCAAAACTCGCCATCATCGATCATATATCAGAATCACCCAACATAAGTCAATTTACCACAATCTGCGTGTACGCCCATCAAGAGAAAAACATGAGAGGGAGACCCTAGCATGGTGGATCCAAATCCACACACTGCACAGTATAACATACTCGTGCAAAACAGTAACAATATCATCATAACTGCACGACAAAGACCTCGTGCCACAATATCTGCACAGACGAGACCTCATGTCAATACCAAATCAATCTGCTCAATATGTCCATATGTGAAAGAAATACAACAATCCAAAATACCAATTTATTATAAAGAGACACATACTCACAATTCATCAATATAATGCACAAGGATATAATAATAATAATAATAAATTGCGGATGTCTGCTCAAGATATGAAGTGTGACCACTGCTAAATCAATTATTGTAACAACTCAACAATACCCCCATCTTGGCTAATTAGGAGATAATAATCCTAAACATGATCTCTACCATAAAAGTATAAGTTCACGCGGTCATACAAATGATTAAACATGTATCATAAAATACACACAATTAAAATAAGGCATGCTAGGAGTTTAAAGCCTAATCCAGTCATAAATCACACATAGCATGCGTGTATACGTTCGTCACCTTGCGTATACATCACTTTTCATATATTACAATTAGACAAATAAGGTCAAAACCTAATGGTTATTCTCTCACACAAGATTAGGCAGGATACTTACCTTAATAAGCCCACATCAACCTTCTAAAATTGCCTTTCCTTTAGAAATCACCTCCAAAAGGCTCGAATCTAGAAAAACAACTCAATAACGTCAAACAAAGCTAGGAATCAATTTCAAACAATAAAGCTTCAATCTTTATTCAATTCCCAAAAAGTTAACAAAAGGTCAACCCATGCCCTCATTGTCAAAACCCGAGTCAAGGGGTAGATCCCGACGACACGATACCCCACAAGTCCAAATATATGTTTAGATTCCAAAACCAAAACCAAATCATAGCTCAAAATCTCAATTTCCCACTCTGTTAAGTTGTTGGAAAAAAAAACCCAAATGTACCTCAAAATTCCATGTTTTAGATGTTAGTAATCCATGTAGTTATTTTAAAGGGCAAAGGTCCAAATATACCCTTGTACTATACGAAATTGAGCACATTTGCCTTTCGTTAATACTTTAGCTCAAATATGCCCTTACCGTCATATAGTTGGTCCATATATGCTCTTAGAGTTACACAGTTGGCCCATATATGCCATTTTCAAAACGAAATTCACCCAAACTAATTAGCTCTTTCGTTAATTATATTAAAGTGTATTACAAATACTATTTCCTTTTTATTAGTACTTTTTTCTTTACGTTTCTCTTTTCTTTCTTCTTTTTTCTTTTCTTTTTTTTTTTTTCCTTTTTCTTTCTCCATTATCCGTTTCCTCCATTACTGATGTCTTCTCCATTTTCGTCACCAATTTCACTTGACAAAACTCATGAATTCTAATTACTAAGAAAATTCTCCCATAAGGTAATCAAGTTCCAATTTCACTAGCCCTCTAAATAAATGAAATTAAATTATTCCAAAATTATGGTTTAAACTTTAAAATTATAAAAACATCTCAGCCTTTAACAATACTCAAAAGACCAAAATATTTAAATTATTTTCAGAAAGATAATTTAATGATTAAAAGCCTAGAGTTCAAGTTGTAGTGTTATAAATTTGAGTTCTTAGTCTTTTTTCATCTTTTTTCAGCTGGACATTTTCTATTTTTTTATTAACTATGTAAATTAGGGGTGTACATGGAACGGGTTGGTTCGGTTTTGATAAAAACCAAACCAAACCAATTATATCGGTTTGGATTGTTCGGTTTTGTTGGATTTTTCGGGTTTTTTGTTACATAAATATTATTTCAATATTACTTTGTTAAATTTTTTAGAAATAAATATATGTTCAGTAAAAATTAAAAAATTGACAAACATATGATCTATTAAAATATTCTTATGCGAGAATTTTCTTAGTAATTGGAATTCAAAAGTTTTGTCAAATGAAATTGGTGACGAAAATGGAGAAGACATCAGTAATGGAGGAAATTGGATAAGGGAGAAAGAAAAAAAGAAAACAAAAAGAGAAGAAAAGAAAAAAGAAGAAAGAAAAGAGATAGGTAAAAAAAAAGTACTAATAAAAAGGAAATAGTGTTTGTAATACACTTTAATACAATTAACGAAAGAGCTAATTAGTTTAGGTGGATTCCGTTTCGAAAAGGGCATATATGGGCCAACTGTGTAACTCTAAGGGCATATATGGACCAACTATGTGACGGTAAGGGCATATTTGAGCTAAAGTATTAACGAAGGGCAAATGTGCTCAATTTCGTATACTACAAGAGCATATTTGGACCTTTTTCGTTTTTTAAATAATACCAAAAATGAGTAGAAATCACTTACCCCAAAGTCTTGTATGAAAATCTCCAAACAAAATAGCCCTCTCTAAGTCTAGGATTTAAAATATGAAAGAATAGGTTAAAATCCCGAAATACAACACTTAAATGCAATGCCTAGAGGTACTCTTCGCGAACGCAACATGTGTTTCGCGTTTGGGAAGCACAAAAGATTCTACCTAGAAATAATCCTATATGTTTACGGAACATCCCTTGCTAACGCGATGACCAGGCTACCTCCGCTACATGATCGTGAACATGCCTTCACGAACACGAAGGCCAATTCTCTAGCTCCCAGCTCTCAAACGAGAACGCAACCCTTCTGGCGTGAACACAAAGGACCAGCCAGCTAGAAACCGCGAACGCGACCCCCCAGACACAAACGCGAAGAGGAAATCCTCCCCAGCACCAAATCATTCATCTCAAACGTGATGCTCCCCTCGCTAACACAATGAACACCAAGCACCAGAAAAATCAGCCAACTCCAAACATGCTCTAGGTGATCCAAAACTCGCCGAACCACTCAAAACCCCAACCAATCATACCAAAAAGTCCTTAAATACTACCCGGACCTATCCAAAGCCTTCAAACACATTCGATAACATCACATCAACAAATCAAAGATCAAAACACAAGTTCAATTTCTCTTAAATTCAAGAACTTCCAAACTTCCAACCAAGTGTCCAATTCAAGCCTAGCCAATCCAGATTACATCCAAAATTTTCACACTAGTTCCAAGTGACAAAACCAACCTACTTTAGGTTCTGGAACAACAATCTGAATCATATATCGTCAAAATCAACTTTGGGTTAAAATTATGAACTCTCCAAACTTTCAAATTGCAAACTTTCAACAAATAGAGCCAAAACATCCTAGAAACCTCCAAATCCAAATTTGAACATATGGCTAAGTCCAAAATCACTATACGAACCTATTAGAACCATCAAATCATCAATCCGGGGTCGATTACACAAAATCCAAAGCTTGATCAACGCAAACAACTGAAGCTTCCAATAATGGAACTAACTGTTCTAATTCACTCTTAAATCTTTCTGGAACTATCAAATCACCAATCCGAGGTCGATTACACAAAAGTCAAAGCTTGGTCAACGCAAACAACTTAAGCTTCCAACAATGGAACTAATTGTTCTAATTCACTCCTAAACCTTTCTGGAACCATCAAATCACCAATCCAAGGTCGATTACACAAAAGCCAAAGCTTGGTCAACGCGAACAACCTAATCTTCCAACAATGGAACTAACTATTCTAATTCACTCCTAAACATTTCCAACTATATGCCAGGTTATTACATTCTCCCTCTTAAACAAATGTTTGTCCTTGAACGAGTTTAGAATCATATCTGCAATGCCAAAAATGTGAAGATATTTGCTCCACATATCATGCTCGGTCTCCCAAGTCGCCTCCTCCGTCGATTAACCTCTCCACTAAACCTCAGTGCCACAATCTCCTTAGACCTGAGCTTCCAAACATGCCTATCCAAATGGCCACTGGCTCTTCCTCATGAGCTAGATTCTAATCTAGTTGCACCGTGCTAAAGTCCAAAATATGTGAATTATCTTCAAGATATACTTTCGAAGTATAGAAACATGAAACATCGTATGAACTTCCGAAAGAATAGGAGGCAAAGCAACTTTATAAGCAACCTCGCCAACTCTCTCCAACACCTCAAATAGACCAATAAACCTCAAGCGCAGCTTGCCCTTCTTTCCAAAACCCATCACGCCCTTCATAGACGATACTCTAAGAAGAACCTTCTTACCCTCCATGAACCATATAACGAACCTTCCTACCATCATAACGCTTCTGCCTAGAATGAGCTGTGCGAAGCCTTTCCTAAATCAACTTCACCTTCTCCAAAGCATCACGAACCAATTCTGTGCCCAACAACCTAGCCTCCCCAGGCTCAAACCAACCAACCGGAGAATGACACCGCCTCCCATATAAGGCCTCATAAGGAGCCATTTGGATACTAGACTAGCAGTTGTTGTTGTAGGCAAACACCGTTAATGTAGAAACTTATCCCACTGGCCTCTAAAATTAATAATGCATGCCTTCAACATATCCTAGAAGGAACTAAATGGTCCGCTCAGACTGCCCATTCATCTGAGGGTGAAATACAGTACTCAACTCCACCTGCGTTCCTAACTTATGCTGAACATCTCTCCAAAAGTACGAAGTAAACTGAGTGCTGCAGTCTGAGATGATAGAGATAGGTACACCATGCAAGCGAACATTATGTAGATCTGACCCAACTTATATGAAGTGTAAGAAGTCAAGACCATAATGAAATGTGACTTGGTCAATCAATCAATAATGACCCAAATGGCATCAAACTTCCTCAAATTCTATGGCAACCCTACTACAAAGTCCATAGTAATGTGCTCCCACTTCCACTCTGGTATATCAATCTTTTGAAGCAAATCACCCGGTTTCTGATGCTCATACTTGACCTATTGACAATTCAAACACCATGAAACATGCCCAACACTGTATTTCTTCATCCTTCACCACCAATAAGGATGCTTCAAGTCACAATACATCTTCATAGCACCAGGGTGAATAGAATACCACGAACTATGAGTCTCCACAAGAATTAACTCTCTCATGCCATCGACGTTAGGAACACAAACTTGACCCTGAAATAGCAATACACCATCATCACCAATAGTCACCTCCTTAGAACCACCTCGTAGTATCGTGGCCTTAAGGACAAAAAATGGGGATCATCATACTGGTGAGCCTTAATGCGCTCAGACAAGGACGAGTGTGAAACAACACAAGCAAGGACTCAGTTCGGCTCAAAAATATCCAATCTCACCAATCTATTGGCCAATGCCTGAACACCCATAGCTAAAGGACTCTTCATAACTAGAATTAATGCCAAACTCCCTATACTATCCATGTTTCTACTCAAGGCATCAGCTACCACATTACACTTCCCTGAATGATATAGAATAGTGATATCATAAATCTTCAATAACTCCAACCATCTCTGCTGCCTCAAATTCAAATCATTATGCATAAACAAATGTTGAAGACACCGATGAATAGTATATGACTCACAAGATACACCATATAAGTAATGCTTTCAAATCTTGAGCGCGTGCACAATAGTTGCTAACTCCAAATATTGAATCGAATAATTCTTTTCATGGGTCTTCAACGTAAAGGCAATCACCCTACTATCCTGCATCAACACACACCCAAGACCAATATGAGAAGCATCACAATAGACCATATACAACCCCAATCCTGAGGGAAATACCAAAACTGGCACTGTCGTCAAAGCAGTCTTGAGCTTCTGAAAGCTCTCCTCAAACTCGTCATACCATCTGAACAAAGCACCCTTCTGAGTCAACTTGGTCATTGGAGCTACAATAGACAAAAATCCCTCTAAAAGCAATGATAGTAACCAGCCAAACGGAAACCTCCTTATCTCTATGGATATAGAAGGTCTGGGCTAACACTAACCACCTCAATCTTGTTCGGATACACCTTGATCCCCTCACTAGACACCACGTGGACCAAGAATGCCACTGAATCCATCCAGAACTCGCACTTGGATAACTTGGCTTATAGGTTTTTCTCCCTCAGAATTTGAAGTACCATCCTCAAATGTTGCTCGTGATCCTCCCTACTACGGGAATTAGGGGTGCCAAATAGGCGGGTTGAGCCGATTTTAGGCCGGTAAAAATAGGTTGAGTCAATATATGGGCGGGTCATTGACTCTCCCAAAAATCACTTGGACTGAGATGGGTTGGGTCAAGGTGGGCTAAAATTTGGGTCATAGCCCAATTCACTCAACTCTTACCAAACTTTAATTAATATATGTTGTTTGATTATGAATTATATAATTACTAAATAAGACCTTTTTTTTCTTTCGTTATGATCATATATAATATATCAAACAAAAAAGAATTATTTCTAAGATATTTTGACAAAGTTGCTCATGGATCAATTTGGGCTACAAATTTCCCTAACTTTAAATGGGTTGAGATGGATTGGGTCAAGATGGGCTAAGTTCAATATACGGGCGGGTCAATAACCAGCCCAACCTTAGGTGGGTTAGGCGGGTCATTTGGGCTTTGGCCAAATTTGACAACCCTAATGAAAATATACTAAGATATCATCAATGAACATAATGACAAAAGAATCCAAATAAGGCTGGAACACACTGTTCATCAAATGCATAAAAGTTGCTGAGGAATTAGTCAAACCAAAAGACATCACCAAGAACTCATAATGCCCATAACGGGTCCTGAAAGTCATCTTAGGAATGTCTGAGGCCCTAATATTCAATTGATGATACCCCAATCTCAAGTCAATATTTGATAACATCCTAGCACCCTGAAGCTGATCAAACAAATCATCAATGCGAGGTAGTGGATACTTATTCTTGATGTTAACCTTGTTCAATTGCCAATAATCGATGCACACTCTGATGGAACAATCATTTTTCTT